>NW_026776303.1:0-88652 GCF_030936135.1 Gavia stellata | reverse complement strand
TATCACAAGTACAGCCACAACTTTTGTATTAACTATACACAATGCTTCAATATATTCGATTTACCCTGTTATTGCATTAGGATTGAATCACAACGGAACCATACTCTATCCATTTGAGCATAAAGTATAGGCCCAAAAGGTGGGACAGAAGTGGCAAACTGTGGATTTGGAATCTTGTGTTGTACGAGAACAACAAGGGTTCATCTGTGAAGGTAATACAATCAGAGGTCAGGATATCTGTTTAGATACTGAACAAAATGTTTGTCATTTTGCGACTCACCCTGACGAAAACCCTGAAACAGTGATTATAGATATTGGTAAGGGATGTGTATGTTTGAGAACAGCTTGCGATTTTATATCCGTAAAGGATGTTACAGATACTAGAAACCACTCAAATTTTTCTGTTTATAATTTCACTGAAATCGCGAGATGTGATTTTGCTTATTTGGCTCCAGTCACATCTCACCAGCTCTTGCAATCTAATTATACCGTAATTCAGGAACTGTTGCCTACACCCATTGGAATGAATCTCACTTCAGTGAAACAATTGCTACAACACCAAGATTTAATCAAAATTTTGAAAAAGGTCAAGGAAAACGGGCAAAGAACTTTAATAACTGTACACCACAATGTGAAAGAGAAGAGTAATATAAAAACTCATCTACACAATGTATGTAGGTGAGCAGGCACTTCTTTATTGCAGCGCTGGACGCACAGGGGATCGCTCCACCTAGTGTGCGTGCTTAGTTTCTCCGCTCCCCAAGTTATATACAATCAAAATATACATATTCATCATATTTTCCAAGAAACAATTAACATATTCATACAATTTCTGAGAACTCATTAATATATGTAAATGCTCGTGACGCTTGCGCCTTCAGGTACACAGGTGGTCGTCTAAGGTCCTCTGGTGGTCGTCCATAGTCTTCCTCATGGTGTCCTTCAGTTGAACCCAATCTTTGCGAGTGCTCAGGTTGGTTGCAAAATCCCATTCTTGGAATCTTCTTAAGTTTTCCTCGGTTTACTGACCAGGCCTACAACTTACCATTCTCTTGACAAGCAAATTCTACCTATTCACAATGCTACATTGTTCATAGCTAGTTTATGATGAAATCAGAGATAGATTTTACCTAGCTACCCTTCTAGAAAATATATATCTAATTCAGTCTTTTTATTAATCACTTTCTAGCTTATACTCTTCTGTCAATTTCCGTGCCTAGGAACAATCAATGGTTATTTCTATTAATATCTATGGATTGGCATTCTTGATATTCATGTCAAGATGGGAAGGGTAAGGGGATTTTCAAGCAGCACAACTGGTGCATATCAGGTCACACTGTCACAGGACTCAAACGAAACTTTTCTATTCAATTCTTCATCGTTCCATCTTGTTACTGTTAGTTCCTCAGTATGGAACGGCGACTCCCTGGTGAGGTTCCTATGGTTATTGTTTCTAACTTAACAATCCTAACTTATTTATTTATTAATTAAATTTAACCTATTCTATATAGACAAAATCATGTTTTGATTAAAAAAATGAGAATATTTACAACAAAGGGTGGTGAGGAGGGGGAAGGCCCGGCTGCCATCCAGCATCTCCCGCCTGAGGTGGTGAGTTGAGTAGGGGGGGATGGCAGGGCTGGGGTCCCCCCCTCAAAGCAGGGGGGGTCCCAGGGTTGATGCTCTCCCCACCTCTCTCCCCACAGCTGCTGCTCATCATCTCCTGCCTGACGCTGCCCCCCCCCCCCCCCCCCCCCCCCCCCCGCACTGAGACTGGGCCAGACCTGCCGCTGCCTCCACGAGTTGTGCGACAGCGAGGCCGCCCGGCGCCACCTCTGCACCCCTCTCCTCCCAGCCGCCGCCAGTGCCCGGCCCTGCAGGAGGGCCGCCACCCTCACCTGTGAGTCCCTGTCATTGCCAAGGGATGGGGGGGTGGCACTTTGTCCCAAGTCTCATTTTCTGAGTCCAAACTTTGATTGTACGGTTGAAAGCCGCATTTGTATGGTTCCAAACCCCTCCTTTTTAGGGTACGAACTCTCATTTATAAGTTCCAACCCCCCGTTTTAAGGTTCAGAGACTTAAACGATTCCGTATTTCTACAATTCTATGATTTTAAGGGCACAGAGTTTCATTTTTAAGACCCAAAGTCTGATTGTGAAGGTCCAAAGCCTCAGTTTTAGGGTCCAAAGGCTCATCTGTAGCTTTCCAAGCCTCCTTTTCAGGGACCAAAGCCTCATTTTCAGGATTCGGGCCACAATTTGGAGAGCCCAAAGCCTATTTTGAGCCTCCCACGACCCATTTCTAGTAAGCAAAGACTTAAGTTTTTGCACCGACGCATCGTTTGAGGGCACAAAACCTAATTTCTGGGTTCCAAGTCTCAATCTCTTTTCCAAAGCCCAGTTTTTAGGAGCAAAACCCCATTCTGAAGGCCCAAAGCCACATTTTGAGAGTCCACACTCTCATTTATTAGGTTTTCTCAGCACCTGAGCTGCCTGCACATGACCTTTGCCTACCTGCAATCATGGCCTCCAATTATCTGCTCTAAGGAGTGCCTGGGGGCAGCCTTTGTCAGTAATGGCCCTCAGTGGGGCTCGTTAATGCTTCAGGATACTTTGGGTTTAGCTTCTGACTTGGACTTGCGGAAAGGCTTGTGCAATCTCCTCTCAGTAGCTGAGGTTCAAGGGCTCAGCCCCAAATGCCCCCTGGGGCTCGTTACAATGCAGAAAGCCCTGAAGACCCATATCCCCTTCACAATTTTCTTCAAGTCTTCACGACTTGTACAGATAATTGGAGAGGTTTCATAGTGTAGTTCAGGAGGAAGATTTCAAAGAGCACCTATTAAAAATGGATTTTTCTTAATTTTCAAGGGTACCTTTTACGACTTTTGAGTTTAAAGAAGAGGTGATAGATAGCAGCATTCTCCAATAGCTATTGATCCACGGTGTCTCCTCCAGGAGATCTGGACAGGCAGGAGAAACAGTTCCTTGAGGTCTGGCACACTGTGTAGACAACCATGCTCCTCACTTGCCCAACCCTGCCATTTCTCTCATTGGCCACCTGGGAATTCCATCCCTTTTCCTTACATCAGACTCCTCCAGTGAGGTCTGCAGCTGGAAGTTACAGCTCCTTTGTAGCAGCTCCCACCTGCTTTGCTTAGAGAAGTGGCTGTAAAGAGGCACAGAAGGGATTTTCCTAACGGCAAGCAAGCAAAAGAAATGATACAAATTAATAACTGTGTAAAAATGCCTCAGATTTTCAGGCAGAGCTCTGCTGTCTGATGATAAGCGTCCTGGGAGACGCAGGTGGAGCCTGGGCAGAGGGTCCCAGGGCACCTACACTACCACCAGGGCTCTGTGTCCCTGCACCTGCATCCTGCACCCTGGCGCTGGAGATGCCTTTTCTTTTAAAACCAAAACATCACATACTTTCCTTCCAAAGACCAGTATAGAAAAGCAAAGCAAAACAAGGAGGATAAGAACACCAAGAGTTTTAGACGTTGAGAAGTGAAGTTGAACATTTCCTTCCCTTTACATTGTTTCCTTCATTTCTTCGTTGCTTCATTGTGGTTTTTTGACATTTTCTGAACCATTCTGTCATAATCAGGCCTCTAAGAATAAAAACAATGTTTGTGTCTCACATGGAGTCCAGCGCCCTAAAACACTCCCTGCCCAGGACTGTGCTTCCCACTGCTCACCCTTTCACGCAGCCAGTCACACTCGGAGGTGTTGAGCTTCCTGCACTGGTACAGAGAAGGGCGACCGTCGCCAGTGAAACGCTCTGTTTCTGCATGGACAACATATTGGTGTTGCCAGTACTTCTGGAAGGAGTCCCTCGATCAGCCAGACACACTCCCTTCACATTCGGTCCGGGGTCCCTGAGTTCTCACTCCATTTTAGGTGGAGAAAGGGAAAAGACTGTCCGTACCCACTGTCCCGATCCAATGTCGAAGGAGGTTTCAATAGGTTCCCGAGAACGAGATTAAGACACAAACGAGGTCAAATGCCGTACGCCTAGAAGAGCTTTTTATTATCAAAAGTGGAAAATAGTAGCGATAGGATAGAGGCACACAGCCAATCACACAGACAAAAGTTTCACCGTTCCGTCTCTCACACCACCCCGTGGCTCAACGGTTGCCCCTGGTGTGTTTTCTCAAGACGTTCAACTGCTCCGACAAAAGTCCTTTTTTCCCATTTGGAATAATAAGAAAGACAACAATCAGAAACAAAATCCCCACAGCTCTGCTCTGCGGTCAGGTGAATTGGGGCTGACAATGCTGAAAAGCTCTTGCATATCACGAGTGGCTTTCACCTGAGATCAGACCCTGTTCCTGTTTCCCATTGCTGTAGGGCAGGACCGACTCCTGCAGAGCCCACGGCAGAGCCGCCTGCTCCCTGAGGCACCCTCAGGCAGCACCAAGCAGAGCTCGTGAAAGGGACCTGCCAAAGCTCTTCCCGAATGGAGAGAGACAGTTTGGGGGGGTTTCTATGAGAAATGGCTTTGATGTTGCTTCGAGAAGTCTCTCCGAAGCTGTCCCTGTCTTTTCCCTCTAGGACAGTGCCCCACGCCCAGAGGCAGCAGATGTCCAACAGCAGCTCCATCAGCCAGTTCCTCCTCCTGGCGTTGGCAGACATGCGGGAGCTGCAGCTCTTGTACTCCTGGCTCTTCCTGGGCATCTAGCTGGCTGCTCTCCCGAGCAATGGCCTCATCATCAGCGCCGTAGGCCGTCACCGCTCCCACCCCTGGCCACAAGGACCGAGAGCTGGGACCCCTTAAAGGTGGTACCAGCCAGCACCACCACCACCGACGCCACCACCGGCAAAGCAGCTGGCACTGCTGCCCCTCTGCTGCCTCCTCCCACGGCCCTGCATGCTCTGATGGCCGGCCGCGGGACTCCTTGCGTCTCCTGCACCGGAATGTTGACCAGAGACCCACCGGCACATGGTGGTGCTGAGACGGGGACGTCGCTGCCACGGGGCAGCCGCGCTCCTCCTGCGGGCTGGGGCTGGCCGGTAGCCATGGAGCCTGCATGCGGCCGGGCGTCACCGTGGGGACATTGTGATGTCACTAGTGAGGTTGGCCCCGTCATGCGTCCGTGTCATAAAGGGCCTCGCCCCGACACTCCTATAAAAAGGGGGGTGGGGGGTGCAGAGCCAGGACCAGCCGGCAGGACAGGGTGGCCAGACCCACCATGGCCCGGTCCTGGCGCAGCGGGGCTCGCAGCAGGAGCCGGCGCCGCCGCCGCAGCCCGGGACCTTACAAGAGCCGCCCTCGCCGCCGGTATGGGAGGAGGCAACGACGGCCTGGGGCACGCAGCCGCCGGTACGGCAAGAGCCGCCGGCGGCAGGGGACACGCAGGCGCCACCGCTGAAACGATCCCAGCGCTGGGCGTCTGCGGAGCCAGTGTCCCCACGAGCCCCGGCCACCACCGCCTCCGCGCCGCCACACCAGTGCGGCCCTGGCTCCATGAATAAAGCTGGAATTATTGCACAACGGGTGTGTTTCTTCTTGCTGTCATGTCACATGGGTGGGTGTCCATGTCTGCTGGGGGTGTGTCCGCCATGGGTGCGCATGTCCAGGAGCAGCGCAGGTCTCCAGAGATGGAGATGCCTCAGCCTGCCTGCTGCTGTGCTGGGTCTGACCCCCGTCTCCACGTCCCAGCCCATCTCCACGTCCCAGCCCATCTCCATGCCTCCCGGGCACTGGTGCCCCCTCCCTGAGGGAGCAGTGGGGGGCCCTGTGGTATGCCCAGGGATTTTGGGCCGTGAAGGCACCCAAGGCTGTCCCTGAGCACGCGGGCAGGTGCAGCCTGTCAAAGATGAGTGAAATGTGCCTCCCTCAAAAGAGGGAAGCGGACATATGGTTTCGCGAGGCAAAATAATAATGCTTGGACAGAGTTTAATAGGTTTGACGGAATTTAACAAAGTCCAACAGTGGTTAACAAGGTTCTCGAAGTTTGATGGCAAGGTTCACCTTATTAATTACTGCATGGAAGAAACATACAAAAGGCAACTGAGTTAGAATCAAGGGAGAATGATTCTCAGAGAGACCGGAGCCGCAAAGAGGAAGGAGGACCCTCCCGTCTAGTCCCGAGGTTCAGAGTGGACCCCCTTGCTCTCAGAACTCCTAATGGAGCCCAGGTGCCCCTCGATCCAATCTTAGTCTCAGACATGCACAACGGTTTATGCCTCATGACATAATCTACACAATGTTTCTAAGAATATTGCTTAGCTCCATGGATTAGTAGTGGTCCTTGCGTATTAATTGAGCATGCTATCAATCACTTAGCGAGGGTCTGTCATGGGCAAGGCATCTCTCCGCCTTGGGTAAGGAAGGATCGCTTAGTCTCAGGTAAGGACTCTCTAACCTTGAGAGGCGTCCCTGCTCAAGGGGAGAGTCACCCGGCGTGCAGTCCAGCTGCAGTTGAGGGAGAGCTCAACTTGGGCCCATCCTGATGGTCCTCTTTATAGGGTGAAGTAGATGGCTGCTAGTCAATACCATAGACAGGATAGATGTCTTCCTTTTAGCTCTGGTCTCTTGTTCTGATCTTTGGTTATCTTGGCACTCTTGGCTTTCGAAAGCACCTTTCGCAAGAGTTTTTCAAGGCACCTTCACTCCCTTGTACGGGAGACAGGGGCTTTCCTTATCGCCAGTGCACGGCACAGACGTGAGGCCTGTGGCTCCTTAGTCAGCCTGAACCAAAGTACGGCTAGGGCTCACGTGCATCCGTCACACTGCGCCTCGGGACTACAGTCAACTTCCTTCATGTCCTAGGGTGGTGGTACGGTCACCTCTTGCCTCTGCGCTGTAAGCATTTGACATACCCTGTTGGCACGCTTACAGACCCATGGTAAGCAAAGAGCTTTTAGGGTCAACTATTACTCTTCATTCCCTAGTATTCGTAATACTAGGTAGCAACCACTGTGCTGGCTGGTGGTTGTGGGCTCAGCAGGGACAGGGCTTTGGGGAGAGGCCCAGGTGAGCCTCTGGTTACAATTAAGCTGGGAAACTCCGCAGTAGAATTTTTAGTAGATACTGGGGCAACATATTCTGTTTTGAACACCTGTAGGGGGAAATTGGGAACTAAAACTGCAAATGTAATTGGAGCGACCGGGAAACAGGAAGAAAGGCCATTCCTAAAACCCCTTAATCTGAAATTTGGAAGGAAGGTAATTACACATGAATTTCTATGTATGCCAGAATGTCCGATGCCCTTGTTGGGACGAGATCTGCTTTCTAAATTAAATGCACAAATAATTTTTGAAAAAGGGGACATTTATTTAAAAATACCTGAATCAAAGACAGGGGATATATTAATGATACAGGAAAAAGCAAAAATGCAAGAAATACCACAAGAAGTAGATGAGGCTGTGATTGATACCTACGGTCTGGAACACTGAAATACCTGGAAGATCAAAGGTAGCCCAGCCTGTAAAGGTTGAATTAAAGGAACATGCCAAACCAATAAGAATAAAACAATACCCAATAAAATCAGAAGCTAGACAAGGAATTAAGAAATTAATTGGTAAATTTTTGGAGTGTGGACTTTTGGAAGAATGTGAATCTGAATATAATGCTCCAATCTTACCGGTTAGGAAGCCTTCAGGGGAATACAGGTTAGTTCAGGATTTAAGGACAATAAATCAGATAGTAAAGAACATTCATCCTGTGGTTGCGAAGCCATATACCCTTTTAACAGCTTTAAGGGAAAGTCATCAGTGGTTTACAGTGCTTGATTTAAAAGATGCTTTCTTTTGTATACGTCCGGAAAAGGAAAGTAGAAAATTGTTTGCCTTTGAGTGGGAGAATCCACAAACAGAACGAAGAACGCAATTAACGTGGACCAGGCTACCACAAGGATTTAAGACTAGCCCGACCATCTTCGGCAATCAGCTGGCAAAAGAGCTCGAGATGTGGAAACAAAGCAATCCAGAGTTACCTGGTCACGTGCTTTTACAATACGTGGATGATATACTGATCGCCACCGAGGACAGAGCAACCTGCATAAAGGTAACGATAGACCTTTTAAACTTTCTGGGACTTAATGGGTACAAAGTATCCAGAAACAAAGCACAAGTAGCAAGTCAATTGTAATATATCTGGGCTTTGAAATTTCAAAAGGACAACGACAGTTGGGAACAAACCGAAAAGAAGCCATCTGTAGTACACCAGAACCGAAAAACGTTCATGAATTGAGGGCCTTTCTGGGAATGACTGGATGGTGCAGGCTATGGATCATGAACTATGCTCTAATAGCTAAGCCATTGTATGAGGCCCAGAAAGGGACGCCTCCCTTTGAGTGGGGCCCAGAACAATGAAGGGCCTTTAAAGATCTGAAACAGGCCCTGATGACTGCTCCTGCTTTGGGACTTCCGAATTTGACTAAAGATTTCCAGTTGTTTGTTCATGAAAGGCAGCATCTGGCACTGGGAGTGCTGACCCAACGGATGGGAAGCTGGAAGCGACCAGTGGGGTACTTTTCCAAGCAACTGGACACAGTAAGTACAGGATGGCCCACCTGCCTTCGGGCAGTCGCTGCTACGGTAATGCTCATACAGGAAGCCCGAAAGTTAACTCTGGGACGGACAATAGTGGTATATGTACCACATATGGTGGTGACTGTTTTGGAACAAAAAGGGGGGTCACTGGCTTTCTCCCAGCAGGATGATGAAGTATCAAGTAATATTGACGGAGCAAGATGATGTGATACTACAAACAACTAACCTAGTTAACCCTGCAGTTTTCCTGAATTCTGTACAGGAAGAAGGACAACTGAAACATAACTGTTTAATTACAGTCGAGCAGGTGTATTCCAGCCGACAAGACCTGAAAGACACACCATGGGAGGATCCTGACTGGGAACTGTACACAGATGGCAGCAGCTTTGTAGAGAATGAAGTTCGCTACGCTAGATATGCGATAACAACAGAGAGATCGGTCATAGAGGCTAATGCTTTGCCTAGCAATACCTCAGCGCAAAAGGCAGAGCCGATAGCCTTGACGAAGGCGTTAGAACTGAGCGAAGGAAAGAAAGTAAATATTTGCACTGATTCAAAATACGCTTTTTGGTGTAGTGCATGTCCATAGGACATTGTGGGAAGAAAGAGGACTATTAACCTCTCAAGGGGCAAACATCAAATACAAAGAGGAAATATTGAAATTGTTACAAGCAGTCCAGAGACCGACAAAGGTGGCAATCATGCACTGTAAAGCACATCAGTCAGGAAATATGAAAGAAGCTATAGGGAACAGATTAGCTGATACAGCAGCTAGAGGAATAGCAAAAAAGAATGCCCTGCAAGTGGCATTAATTCCCACAAAAAAACACTACACTACCAAAAGAGAAACCAAAATATTCGGAGGAAGATGAGAAATTAGGGAAGTTATTAGACGCAAAAAGGAATTTAGCAGGATGGTGGGTCACAGTTCAGGGACAGGTAGTAATCCCACCGCTTCTGATGAGAGAGATATTACAGGCAAAACATAAAGAGTGTCATTGGGGCCCAGAAGCATTAATCACCTTTTTAAAGAGATATGTGGTGTCTATAAGAATGTTAGAAATGACTAAAATAATTTCTGCCAAGCGTGAAATTTGTTTGCGAAACAATCCGGTGATAAAGAGAAAAGTTCCAATGGGAACCTTGAAATCGGGAGTGCAACCTGGAGACTATTGGCAAATCGATTTTTCAGAATTACCCAGACAAAAGGGGTATCGATACATTCTGGTGGGGGTTGATACTTTTACAGGATGGCCTGAAGCTTTTCCTTGTCGGACCAATCAAGCAAAAAAAGTCATTAAATGGTTGTTACGAGAAATAATTCCAGGATTTGGAGTACCTATTGAGATATCTTCTGATAGAGGCCCACATTTTGTTGCCGAAATAGTACAAAATATTAGTAAAGTTCTAGGAATTACTTGACATTTACATACCCCCTGGAGGCCTCAATCAAATGGAAAAATAGAAAGAATGAATCAGACATTAAAAAGGCAAATTAGCAAAATACGTCAGGAGACAAATTGGCTACTACGATCAGTGATTGGCTAAATTACAATGGCCTTTGCAATCTTCCCTATTGGCTTTAGAAACTAACCAGTGGCTGTTGTCAAATATATTACCAAAATGGGAAAAGGTGAATGTGGGAGACCATGAATTGATTATAGATGCACTCGGTGTGGTCCAAGATAACCTATCTTTGGCTCTCAGTTGCATCCAGGCACAACTGTGGGCACAACCAGTGGCTGCTTCAATCATAAGAGAAGGGGAAAAAGACACTCTTCCCACCAAGATTCGAAAAATAATTTGCGATAGTGCCATTAATTTAGAGAGAAACTGCAGTCCTGGTGGAATCTGATAAACTTTACCTACGATCCCATCACAAGTACAGCCACAACTTTTGTATTAACTATACACAATGCTTCAATATATTCGATTTACCCTGTTATTGCATTAGGATTGAATCACAACGGAACCATACTCTATCCATTTGAGCATAAAGAATAGGCCCAAAAGGTGGGACAGAAGTGGCAAACTGTGGATTTGGAATCTTGTGTTGTACGAGAACAACAAGGGTTCATCTGTGAAGGTAATACAATCAGAGGTCAGGATATCTGTTTAGATACTGAACAAAATGTTTGTCATTTTGCGACTCACCCTGACGAAAACCCTGAAACAGTGATTATAGATATTGGTAAGGGATGTGTATGTTTGAGAACAGCTTGCGATTTTATATCCGTAAAGGATGTTACAGATACTAGAAACCACTCAAATTTTTCTGTTTATAATTTCACTGAAATCGCGAGATGTGATTTTGCTTATTTGGCTCCAGTCACATCTCACCAGCTCTTGCAATCTAATTATACCGTAATTCAGGAACTGTTGCCTACACCCATTGGAATGAATCTCACTTCAGTGAAACAATTGCTACAACACCAAGATTTAATCAAAATTTTGAAAAAGGTCAAGGAAAACGGGCAAAGAACTTTAATAACTGTACACCACAATGTGAAAGAGAAGAGTAATATAAAAACTCATCTACACAATGTATGTAGGTGAGCAGGCACTTCTTTATTGCAGCGCTGGACGCACAGGGGATCGCTCCACCTAGTGTGCGTGCTTAGTTTCTCCGCTCCCCAAGTTATATACAATCAAAATATACATATTCATCATATTTTCCAAGAAACAATTAACATATTCATACAATTTCTGAGAACTCATTAATATATGTAAATGCTCGTGACGCTTGCGCCTTCAGGTACACAGGTGGTCGTCTAAGGTCCTCTGGTGGTCGTCCATAGTCTTCCTCATGGTGTCCTTCAGCTGAACCCAATCTTTGCGAGTGCTCAGGTTGGTTGCAAAATCCCATTCTTGGAATCTTCTTAAGTTTTCCTCGGTTTACTGACCAGGCCTACAACTTACCATTCTCTTGACAAGCAAATTCTACCTATTCACAATGCTACATTGTTCATAGCTAGTTTATGATGAAATCAGAGATAGATTTTACCTAGCTACCCTTCTAGAAAATATATATCTAATTCAGTCTTTTTATTAATCACTTTCTAGCTTATACTCTTCTGTCAATTTCCATGCCTAGGAACAATCAATGGTTATTTCTATTAATATCTATGGATTGGCATTCTTGATATTCATGTCAAGATGGGAAGGGTAAGGGGATTTTCAAGCAGCATCACTGGTGCATATCAGGTCACACTGTCACAGGACTCAAACGAAACTTTTCTATTCAATTCTTCATCGTTCCATCTCGTTACTGTTAGTTCCTCAGTATGGAACGGCGACTCCCTGGTGAGGTTCCTATGGTTATTGTTTCTAACTTAACAATCCTAACTTATTTATTTATTAATTAAATTTAACCTATTCTATATAGACAAAATCATGTTTTGATTAAAAAAATGAGAATATTTACAACAAAGGGTGGTGAGGAGGGGGAAGGCCCGGCTGCCATCCAGCATCTCCCGCCTGAGGTGGTGAGTTGAGTAGGGGGGGATGGCAGGGCTGGGGTCCCCCCCTCAAAGCAGGGGGGTCCCAGGGTTGATGCTCTCCCCACCTCTCTCCCCACAGCTGCTGCTCATCATCTCCTGCCTGACGCTGCCCCCCCCCCCCCCCCCCCCCGCACTGAGACTGGGCCAGACCTGCCGCTGCCTCCACGAGTTGTGCGACAGCGAGGCCGCCCGGCGCCACCTCTGCACCCCTCTCCTCCCAGCCGCCGCCAGTGCCCGGCCCTGCAGGAGGGCCGCCACCCTCACCTGTGAGTCCCTGTCATTGCCAAGGGATGGGGGGGTGGCACTTTGTCCCAAGTCTCATTTTCTGAGTCCAAACTTTGATTGTACGGTTGAAAGCCGCATTTGTATGGTTCCAAACCCCTCCTTTTTAGGGTACGAACTCTCATTTATAAGTTCCAACCCCCCGTTTTAAGGTTCAGAGACTTAAACGATTCCGTATTTCTACAATTCTATGATTTTAAGGGCACAGAGTTTCATTTTTAAGACCCAAAGTCTGATTGTGAAGGTCCAAAGCCTCAGTTTTAGGGTCCAAAGGCTCATCTGTAGCTTTCCAAGCCTCCTTTTCAGGGACCAAAGCCTCATTTTCAGGATTCGGGCCACAATTTGGAGAGCCCAAAGCCTATTTTGAGCCTCCCACGACCCATTTCTAGTAAGCAAAGACTTAAGTTTTTGCACCGACGCATCGTTTGAGGGCACAAAACCTAATTTCTGGGTTCCAAGTCTCAATCTCTTTTCCAAAGCCCAGTTTTTAGGAGCAAAACCCCATTCTGAAGGCCCAAAGCCACATTTTGAGAGTCCACACTCTCATTTATTAGGTTTTTTCAGCATCTGAGCTGCCTGCACATGACCTTTGCCTACCTGCAATCATGGCCTCCAATTATCTGCTCTAAGGAGTGCCTGGGGGCAGCCTTTGTCAGTAATGGCCCTCAGTGGGGCTCGTTAATGCTTCAGGATACTTTGGGTTTAGCTTCTGACTTGGACTTGTGGAAAGGCTTGTGCAATCTCCTCTCAGTAGCTGAGGTTCAAGGGCTCAGCCCCAAATGCCCCCTGGGGCTCGTTACAATGCAGAAAGCCCTGAAGACCCATATCCCCTTCACAATTTTCTTCAAGTCTTCACGACTTGTACAGATAATTGGAGAGGTTTCATAGTGTAGTTCAGGAGGAAGATTTCAAAGAGCACCTATTAAAAATGGATTTTTCTTAATTTTCAAGGGTACCTTTTACGACTTTTGAGTTTAAAGAAGAGGTGATAGATAGCAGCATTCTCCAATAGCTATTGATCCACGGTGTCTCCTCCAGGAGATCTGGACAGGCAGGAGAAACAGTTCCTTGAGGTCTGGCACACTGTGTAGACAACCATGCTCCTCACTTGCCCAACCCTGCCATTTCTCTCATTGGCCACCTGGGAATTCCATCCCTTTTCCTTACATCAGACTCCTCCAGTGAGGTCTGCAGCTGGAAGTTACAGCTCCTTTGTAGCAGCTCCCACCTGCTTTGCTTAGAGAAGTGGCTGTAAAGAGGCACAGAAGGGATTTTCCTAACGGCAAGCAAGCAAAAGAAATGATACAAATTAATAACTGTGTAAAAATGCCTCAGATTTTCAGGCAGAGCTCTGCTGTCTGATGATAAGCGTCCTGGGAGACGCAGGTGGAGCCTGGGCAGAGGGTCCCAGGGCACCTACACTACCACCAGGGCTCTGTGTCCCTGCACCTGCATCCTGCACCCTGGCGCTGGAGATGCCTTTTCTTTTAAAACCAAAACATCACATACTTTCCTTCCAAAGACCAGTATAGAAAAGCAAAGCAAAACAAGGAGGATAAGAACACCAAGAGTTTTAGACGTTGAGAAGTGAAGTTGAACATTTCCTTCCCTTTACATTGTTTCCTTCATTTCTTCGTTGCTTCATTGTGGTTTTTTGACATTTTCTGAACCATTCTGTCATAATCAGGCCTCTAAGAATAAAAACAATGTTTGTGTCTCACATGGAGTCCAGCGCCCTAAAACACTCCCTGCCCAGGACTGTGCTTCCCACTGCTCACCCTTTCACGCAGCCAGTCACACTCGGAGGTGTTGAGCTTCCTGCACTGGTACAGAGAAGGGCGACCGTCGCCAGTGAAACGCTCTGTTTCTGCATGGACAACATATTGGTGTTGCCAGTACTTCTGGAAGGAGTCCCTCGATCAGCCAGACACACTCCCTTCACATTCGGTCCGGGGTCCCTGAGTTCTCACTCCATTTTAGGTGGAGAAAGGGAAAAGACTGTCCGTACCCACTGTCCCGATCCAATGTCGAAGGAGGTTTCAATAGGTTCCCGAGAACGAGATTAAGACACAAACGAGGTCAAATGCCGTACGCCTAGAAGAGCTTTTTATTATCAAAAGTGGAAAATAGTAGCGATAGGATAGAGGCACACAGCCAATCACACAGACAAAAGTTTCACCGTTCCGTCTCTCACACCCCCCCGTGGCTCAACGGTTGCCCCTGGTGTGTTTTCTCAAGACGTTCAACTGCTCCGACAAAAGTCCTTTTTTCCCATTTGGAATAATAAGAAAGACAACAATCAGAAACAAAATCCCCACAGCTCTGCTCTGCGGTCAGGTGAATTGGGGCTGACAATGCTGAAAAGCTCTTGCATATCACGAGTGGCTTTCACCTGAGATCAGACCCTGTTCCTGTTTCCCATTGCTGTAGGGCAGGACTGACTCCTGCAGAGCCCACGGCAGAGCCGCCTGCTCCCTGAGGCACCCTCAGGCAGCACCAAGCAGAGCTCGTGAAAGGGACCTGCCAAAGCTCTTCCCGAATGGAGAGAGACAGTTTGGGGGGGTTTCTATGAGAAATGGCTTTGATGTTGCTTCGAGAAGTCTCTCCGAAGCTGTCCCTGTCTTTTCCCTCTAGGACAGTGCCCCACGCCCAGAGGCAGCAGATGTCCAACAGCAGCTCCATCAGCCAGTTCCTCCTCCTGGCATTGGCAGACATGCGGGAGCTGCCGCTCTTGTACTCCTGGCTCTTCCTGGGCATCTAGCTGGCTGCTCTCCCGAGCAATGGCCTCATCATCAGCGCCGTAGGCCGTCACCGCTCCCACCCCTGGCCACAAGGACCGAGAGCTGGGACCCCTTAAAGGTGGTACCAGCCAGCACCACCACCACCGACGCCACCACCGGCAAAGCAGCTGGCACTGCTGCCCCTCTGCTGCCTCCTCCCACGGCCCTGCATGCTCTGATGGCCGGCCGCGGGACTCCTTGCGTCTCCTGCACCGGAATGTTGACCAGAGACCCACCGGCACATGGTGGTGCTGAGACGGGGACGTCGCTGCCACGGGGCAGCCGCGCTCCTCCTGCGGGCTGGGGCTGGCCGGTAGCCATGGAGCCTGCATGCGGCCGGGCGTCACCGTGGGGACATTGTGATGTCACTAGTGAGGTTGGCCCCGTCATGCGTCCGTGTCATAAAGGGCCTCGCCCCGACACTCCTATAAAAAGGGGGGTGGGGGGTGCAGAGCCAGGACCAGCCGGCAGGACAGGGTGGCCAGACCCACCATGGCCCGGTCCTGGCGCAGCGGGGCTCGCAGCAGGAGCCGGCGCCGCCGCCGCAGCCCGGGACCTTACAAGAGCCGCCCTCGCCGCCGGTATGGGAGGAGGCAACGACGGCCTGGGGCACGCAGCCGCCGGTACGGCAAGAGCCGCCGGCGGCAGGGGACACGCAGGCGCCACCGCTGAAACGATCCCAGCGCTGGGCGTCTGCGGAGCCAGTGTCCCCACGAGCCCCGGCCACCACCGCCTCCGCGCCGCCACACCAGTGCGGCCCTGGCTCCATGAATAAAGCTGGAATTATTGCACAACGGGTGTGTTTCTTCTTGCTGTCATGTCACATGGGTGGGTGTCCATGTCTGCTGGGGGTGTGTCCGCCATGGGTGCGCATGTCCAGGAGCAGCGCAGGTCTCCAGAGATGGAGATGCCTCAGCCTGCCTGCTGCTGTGCTGGGTCTGACCCCCGTCTCCACGTCCCAGCCCATCTCCACGTCCCAGCCCATCTCCATGCCTCCCGGGCACTGGTGCCCCCTCCCTGAGGGAGCAGTGGGGGGCCCTGTGGTATGCCCAGGGATTTTGGGCCGTGAAGGCACCCAAGGCTGTCCCTGAGCACGCGGGCAGGTGCAGCCTGTCAAAGATGAGTGAAATGTGCCTCCCTCAAAAGAGGGAAGCGGACATATGGTTTCGCGAGGCAAAATAATAATGCTTGGACAGAGTTTAATAGGTTTGACGGAATTTAACAAAGTCCAACAGTGGTTAACAAGGTTCTCGAAGTTTGATGGCAAGGTTCACCTTATTAATTACTGCATGGAAGAAACATACAAAAGGCAACTGAGTTAGAATCAAGGGAGAATGATTCTCAGAGAGACCGGAGCCGCAAAGAGGAAGGAGGACCCTCCCGTCTAGTCCCGAGGTTCAGAGTGGACCCCCTTGCTCTCAGAACTCCTAATGGAGCCCAGGTGCCCCTCGATCCAATCTTAGTCTCAGACATGCACAACGGTTTATGCCTCATGACATAATCTACACAATGTTTCTAAGAATATTGCTTAGCTCCATGGATTAGTAGTGGTCCTTGCGTATTAATTGAGCATGCTATCAATCACTTAGCGAGGGTCTGTCATGGGCAAGGCATCTCTCCGCCTTGGGTAAGGAAGGATCGCTTAGTCTCAGGTAAGGACTCTCTAACCTTGAGAGGCGTCCCTGCTCAAGGGGAGAGTCACCCGGCGTGCAGTCCAGCTGCAGTTGAGGGAGAGCTCAACTTGGGCCCATCCTGATGGTCCTCTTTATAGGGTGAAGTAGATGGCTGCTAGTCAATACCATAGACAGGATAGATGTCTTCCTTTTAGCTCTGGTCTCTTGTTCTGATCTTTGGTTATCTTGGCACTCTTGGCTTTCGAAAGCACCTTTCGCAAGAGTTTTTCAAGGCACCTTCACTCCCTTGTACGGGAGACAGGGGCTTTCCTTATCGCCAGTGCACGGCACAGACGTGAGGCCTGTGGCTCCTTAGTCAGCCTGAACCAAAGTACGGCTAGGGCTCACGTGCATCCGTCACACTGCGCCTCGGGACTACAGTCAACTTCCTTCATGTCCTAGGGTGGTGGTACGGTCACCTCTTGCCTCTGCGCTGTAAGCATTTGACATACCCTGTTGGCACGCTTACAGACCCATGGTAAGCAAAGAGCTTTTAGGGTCAACTATTACTCTTCATTCCCTAGTATTCGTAATACTAGGTAGCAACCACTGTGCTGGCTGGTGGTTGTGGGCTCAGCAGGGACAGGGCTTTGGGGAGAGGCCCAGGTGAGCCTCTGGTTACAATTAAGCTGGGAAACTCCGCAGTAGAATTTTTAGTAGATACTGGGGCAACATATTCTGTTTTGAACACCTGTAGGGGGAAATTGGGAACTAAAACTGCAAATGTAATTGGAGCGACCGGGAAACAGGAAGAAAGGCCATTCCTAAAACCCCTTAATCTGAAATTTGGAAGGAAGGTAATTACACATGAATTTCTATGTATGCCAGAATGTCCGATGCCCTTGTTGGGACGAGATCTGCTTTCTAAATTAAATGCACAAATAATTTTTGAAAAAGGGGACATTTATTTAAAAATACCTGAATCAAAGACAGGGGATATATTAATGATACAGGAAAAAGCAAAAATGCAAGAAATACCACAAGAAGTAGATGAGGCTGTGATTGATACCTACAGTCTGGAACACTGAAATACCTGGAAGATCAAAGGTAGCCCAGCCTGTAAAGGTTGAATTAAAGGAACATGCCAAACCAATAAGAATAAAACAATACCCAATAAAATCAGAAGCTAGACAAGGAATTAAGAAATTAATTGGTAAATTTTTGGAGTGTGGACTTTTGGAAGAATGTGAATCTGAATATAATGCTCCAATCTTACCGGTTAGGAAGCCTTCAGGGGAATACAGGTTAGTTCAGGATTTAAGGACAATAAATCAGATAGTAAAGAACATTCATCCTGTGGTTGCGAAGCCATATACCCTTTTAACAGCTTTAAGGGAAAGTCATCAGTGGTTTACAGTGCTTGATTTAAAAGATGCTTTCTTTTGTATACGTCCGGAAAAGGAAAGTAGAAAATTGTTTGCCTTTGAGTGGGAGAATCCACAAACAGAACGAAGAACGCAATTAACGTGGACCAGGCTACCACAAGGATTTAAGACTAGCCCGACCATCTTCGGCAATCAGCTGGCAAAAGAGCTCGAGATGTGGAAACAAAGCAATCCAGAGTTACCTGGTCACGTGCTTTTACAATACGTGGATGATATACTGATCGCCACCGAGGACAGAGCAACCTGCATAAAGGTAACGATAGACCTTTTAAACTTTCTGGGACTTAATGGGTACAAAGTATCCAGAAACAAAGCACAAGTAGCAAGTCAATTGTAATATATCTGGGCTTTGAAATTTCAAAAGGACAACGACAGTTGGGAACAAACCGAAAAGAAGCCATCTGTAGTACACCAGAACCGAAAAACGTTCATGAATTGAGGGCCTTTCTGGGAATGACTGGATGGTGCAGGCTATGGATCATGAACTATGCTCTAATAGCTAAGCCATTGTATGAGGCCCAGAAAGGGACGCCTCCCTTTGAGTGGGGCCCAGAACAATGAAGGGCCTTTAAAGATCTGAAACAGGCCCTGATGACTGCTCCTGCTTTGGGACTTCCGAATTTGACTAAAGATTTCCAGTTGTTTGTTCATGAAAGGCAGCATCTGGCACTGGGAGTGCTGACCCAACGGATGGGAAGCTGGAAGCGACCAGTGGGGTACTTTTCCAAGCAACTGGACACAGTAAGTACAGGATGGCCCACCTGCCTTCGGGCAGTCGCTGCTACGGTAATGCTCATACAGGAAGCCCGAAAGTTAACTCTGGGACGGACAATAGTGGTATATGTACCACGTATGGTGGTGACTGTTTTGGAACAAAAAGGGGGGTCACTGGCTTTCTCCCAGCAGGATGATGAAGTATCAAGTAATATTGACGGAGCAAGATGATGTGATACTACAAACAACTAACCTAGTTAACCCTGCAGTTTTCCTGAATTCTGTACAGGAAGAAGGACAACTGAAACATAACTGTTTAATTACAGTCGAGCAGGTGTATTCCAGCCGACAAGACCTGAAAGACACACCATGGGAGGATCCTGACTGGGAACTGTACACAGATGGCAGCAGCTTTGTAGAGAATGAAGTTCGCTACGCTAGATATGCGATAACAACAGAGAGATCGGTCATAGAGGCTAATGCTTTGCCTAGCAATACCTCAGCGCAAAAGGCAGAGCCGATAGCCTTGACGAAGGCGTTAGAACTGAGCGAAGGAAAGAAAGTAAATATTTGCACTGATTCAAAATATGCTTTTTGGTGTAGTGCATGTCCATAGGACATTGTGGGAAGAAAGAGGACTATTAACCTCTCAAGGGGCAAACATCAAATACAAAGAGGAAATATTGAAATTGTTACAAGCAGTCCAGAGACCGACAAAGGTGGCAATCATGCACTGTAAAGCACATCAGTCAGGAAATATGAAAGAAGCTATAGGGAACAGATTAGCTGATACAGCAGCTAGAGGAATAGCAAAAAAGAATGCCCTGCAAGTGGCATTAATTCCCACAAAAAAACACTACACTACCAAAAGAGAAACCAAAATATTCGGAGGAAGATGAGAAATTAGGGAAGTTATTAGACGCAAAAAGGAATTTAGCAGGATGGTGGGTCACAGTTCAGGGACAGGTAGTAATCCCACCGCTTCTGATGAGAGAGATATTACAGGCAAAACATAAAGAGTGTCATTGGGGCCCAGAAGCATTAATCACCTTTTTAAAGAGATATGTGGTGTCTATAAGAATGTTAGAAATGACTAAAATAATTTCTGCCAAGCGTGAAATTTGTTTGCGAAACAATCCGGTGATAAAGAGAAAAGTTCCAATGGGAACCTTGAAATCGGGAGTGCAACCTGGAGACTATTGGCAAATCGATTTTTCAGAATTACCCAGACAAAAGGGGTATCGATACATTCTGGTGGGGGTTGATACTTTTACAGGATGGCCTGAAGCTTTTCCTTGTCGGACCAATCAAGCAAAAAAAGTCATTAAATGGTTGTTACGAGAAATAATTCCAGGATTTGGAGTACCTATTGAGATATCTTCTGATAGAGGCCCACATTTTGTTGCCGAAATAGTACAAAATATTAGTAAAGTTCTAGGAATTACTTGACATTTACATACCCCCTGGAGGCCTCAATCAAATGGAAAAATAGAAAGAATGAATCAGACATTAAAAAGGCAAATTAGCAAAATACGTCAGGAGACAAATTGGCTACTACGATCAGTGATTGGCTAAATTACAATGGCCTTTGCAATCTTCCCTATTGGCTTTAGAAACTAACCAGTGGCTGTTGTCAAATATATTACCAAAATGGGAAAAGGTGAATGTGGGAGACCATGAATTGATTATAGATGCACTCGGTGTGGTCCAAGATAACCTATCTTTGGCTCTCAGTTGCATCCAGGCACAACTGTGGGCACAACCAGTGGCTGCTTCAATCATAAGAGAAGGGGAAAAAGACACTCTTCCCACCAAGATTCGAAAAATAATTTGCGATAGTGCCATTAATTTAGAGAGAAACTGCAGTCCTGGTGGAATCTGATAAACTTTACCTACGATCCCATCACAAGTACAGCCACAACTTTTGTATTAACTATACACAATGCTTCAATATATTCGATTTACCCTGTTATTGCATTAGGATTGAATCACAACGGAACCATACTCTATCCATTTGAGCATAAAGTATAGGCCCAAAAGGTGGGACAGAAGTGGCAAACTGTGGATTTGGAATCTTGTGTTGTACGAGAACAACAAGGGTTCATCTGTGAAGGTAATACAATCAGAGGTCAGGATATCTGTTTAGATACTGAACAAAATGTTTGTCATTTTGCGACTCACCCTGACGAAAACCCTGAAACAGTGATCATAGATATTGGTAAGGGATGTGTATGTTTGAGAACAGCTTGCGATTTTATATCCGTAAAGGATGTTACAGATACTAGAAACCACTCAAATTTTTCTGTTTATAATTTCACTGAAATCGCGAGATGTGATTTTGCTTATTTGGCTCCAGTCACATCTCACCAGCTCTTGCAATCTAATTATACCGTAATTCAGGAACTGTTGCCTACACCCATTGGAATGAATCTCACTTCAGTGAAACAATTGCTACAACACCAAGATTTAATCAAAATTTTGAAAAAGGTCAAGGAAAACGGGCAAAGAACTTTAATAACTGTACACCACAATGTGAAAGAGAAGAGTAATATAAAAACTCATCTACACAATGTATGTAGGTGAGCAGGCACTTCTTTATTGCAGCGCTGGACGCACAGGGGATCGCTCCACCTAGTGTGCGTGCTTAGTTTCTCCGCTCCCCAAGTTATATACAATCAAAATATACATATTCATCATATTTTCCAAGAAACAATTAACATATTCATACAATTTCTGAGAACTCATTAATATATGTAAATGCTCGTGACGCTTGCGCCTTCAGGTACACAGGTGGTCGTCTAAGGTCCTCTGGTGGTCGTCCATAGTCTTCCTCATGGTGTCCTTCAGTTGAACCCAATCTTTGCGAGTGCTCAGGTTGGTTGCAAAATCCCATTCTTGGAATCTTCTTAAGTTTTCCTCGGTTTACTGACCAGGCCTACAACTTACCATTCTCTTGACAAGCAAATTCTACCTATTCACAATGCTACATTGTTCATAGCTAGTTTATGATGAAATCAGAGATAGATTTTACCTAGCTACCCTTCTAGAAAATATATATCTAATTCAGTCTTTTTATTAATCACTTTCTAGCTTATACTCTTCTGTCAATTTCCGTGCCTAGGAACAATCAATGGTTATTTCTATTAATATCTATGGATTGGCATTCTTGATATTCATGTCAAGATGGGAAGGGTAAGGGGATTTTCAAGCAGCACAACTGGTGCATATCAGGTCACACTGTCACAGGACTCAAACGAAACTTTTCTATTCAATTCTTCATCGTTCCATCTTGTTACTGTTAGTTCCTCAGTATGGAACGGCGACTCCCTGGTGAGGTTCCTATGGTTATTGTTTCTAACTTAACAATCCTAACTTATTTATTTATTAATTAAATTTAACCTATTCTATATAGACAAAATCATGTTTTGATTAAAAAAATGAGAATATTTACAACAAAGGGTGGTGAGGAGGGGGAAGGCCCGGCTGCCATCCAGCATCTCCCGCCTGAGGTGGTGAGTTGAGTAGGGGGGGATGGCAGGGCTGGGGTCCCCCCCTCAAAGCAGGGGGGTCCCAGGGTTGATGCTCTCCCCACCTCTCTCCCCACAGCTGCTGCTCATCATCTCCTGCCTGACGCTGCCCCCCCCCCCCCCCCCCCCCCGCACTGAGACTGGGCCAGACCTGCCGCTGCCTCCACGAGTTGTGCGACAGCGAGGCCGCCCGGCGCCACCTCTGCACCCCTCTCCTCCCAGCCGCCGCCAGTGCCCGGCCCTGCAGGAGGGCCGCCACCCTCACCTGTGAGTCCCTGTCATTGCCAAGGGATGGGGGGGTGGCACTTTGTCCCAAGTCTCATTTTCTGAGTCCAAACTTTGATTGTACGGTTGAAAGCCGCATTTGTATGGTTCCAAACCCCTCCTTTTTAGGGTACGAACTCTCATTTATAAGTTCCAACCCCCCGTTTTAAGGTTCAGAGACTTAAACGATTCCGTATTTCTACAATTCTATGATTTTAAGGGCACAGAGTTTCATTTTTAAGACCCAAAGTCTGATTGTGAAGGTCCAAAGCCTCAGTTTTAGGGTCCAAAGGCTCATCTGTAGCTTTCCAAGCCTCCTTTTCAGGGACCAAAGCCTCATTTTCAGGATTCGGGCCACAATTTGGAGAGCCCAAAGCCTATTTTGAGCCTCCCACGACCCATTTCTAGTAAGCAAAGACTTAAGTTTTTGTACCGACGCATCGTTTGAGGGCACAAAACCTAATTTCTGGGTTCCAAGTCTCAATCTCTTTTCCAAAGCCCAGTTTTTAGGAGCAAAACCCCATTCTGAAGGCCCAAAGCCACATTTTGAGAGTCCACACTCTCATTTATTAGGTTTTCTCAGCACCTGAGCTGCCTGCACATGACCTTTGCCTACCTGCAATCATGGCCTCCAATTATCTGCTCTAAGGAGTGCCTGGGGGCAGCCTTTGTCAGTAATGGCCCTCAGTGGGGCTCGTTAATGCTTCAGGATACTTTGGGTTTAGCTTCTGACTTGGACTTGCGGAAAGGCTTGTGCAATCTCCTCTCAGTAGCTGAGGTTCAAGGGCTCAGCCCCAAATGCCCCCTGGGGCTCGTTACAATGCAGAAAGCCCTGAAGACCCATATCCCCTTCACAATTTTCTTCAAGTCTTCACGACTTGTACAGATAATTGGAGAGGTTTCATAGTGTAGTTCAGGAGGAAGATTTCAAAGAGCACCTATTAAAAATGGATTTTTCTTAATTTTCAAGGGTACCTTTTACGACTTTTGAGTTTAAAGAAGAGGTGATAGATAGCAGCATTCTCCAATAGCTATTGATCCACGGTGTCTCCTCCAGGAGATCTGGACAGGCAGGAGAAACAGTTCCTTGAGGTCTGGCACACTGTGTAGACAACCATGCTCCTCACTTGCCCAACCCTGCCATTTCTCTCATTGGCCACCTGGGAATTCCATCCCTTTTCCTTACATCAGACTCCTCCAGTGAGGTCTGCAGCTGGAAGTTACAGCTCCTTTGTAGCAGCTCCCACCTGCTTTGCTTAGAGAAGTGGCTGTAAAGAGGCACAGAAGGGATTTTCCTAACGGCAAGCAAGCAAAAGAAATGATACAAATTAATAACTGTGTAAAAATGCCTCAGATTTTCAGGCAGAGCTCTGCTGTCTGATGATAAGCGTCCTGGGAGACGCAGGTGGAGCCTGGGCAGAGGGTCCCAGGGCACCTACACTACCACCAGGGCTCTGTGTCCCTGCACCTGCATCCTGCACCCTGGCGCTGGAGATGCCTTTTCTTTTAAAACCAAAACATCACATACTTTTCTTCCAAAGACCAGTATAGAAAAGCAAAGCAAAACAAGGAGGATAAGAACACCAAGAGTTTTAGACGTTGAGAAGTGAAGTTGAACATTTCCTTCCCTTTACATTGTTTCCTTCATTTCTTCGTTGCTTCATTGTGGTTTTTTGACATTTTCTGAACCATTCTGTCATAATCAGGCCTCTAAGAATAAAAACAATGTTTGTGTCTCACATGGAGTCCAGCGCCCTAAAACACTCCCTGCCCAGGACTGTGCTTCCCACTGCTCACCCTTTCACGCAGCCAGTCACACTCGGAGGTGTTGAGCTCCCTGCACTGGTACAGAGAAGGGCGACCGTCGCCAGTGAAACGCTCTGTTTCTGCATGGACAACATATTGGTGTTGCCAGTACTTCTGGAAGGAGTCCCTCGATCAGCCAGACACACTCCCTTCACATTCGGTCCGGGGTCCCTGAGTTCTCACTCCATTTTAGGTGGAGAAAGGGAAAAGACTGTCCGTACCCACTGTCCCGATCCAATGTCGAAGGAGGTTTCAATAGGTTCCCGAGAACGAGATTAAGACACAAACGAGGTCAAATGCCGTACGCCTAGAAGAGCTTTTTATTATCAAAAGTGGAAAATAGTAGCGATAGGATAGAGGCACACAGCCAATCACACAGACAAAAGTTTCACCGTTCCGTCTCTCACACCACCCCGTGGCTCAACGGTTGCCCCTGGTGTGTTTTCTCAAGACGTTCAACTGCTCCGACAAAAGTCCTTTTTTCCCATTTGGAATAAGAAAGACAACAATCAGAAACAAAATCCCCACAGCTCTGCTCTGCGGTCAGGTGAATTGGGGCTGACAATGCTGAAAAGCTCTTGCATATCACGAGTGGCTTTCACCTGAGATCAGACCCTGTTCCTGTTTCCCATTGCTGTAGGGCAGGACTGACTCCTGCAGAGCCCACGGCAGAGCCGCCTGCTCCCTGAGGCACCCTCAGGCAGCACCAAGCAGAGCTCGTGAAAGGGACCTGCCAAAGCTCTTCCCGAATGGAGAGAGACAGTTTGGGGGGGTTTCTATGAGAAATGGCTTTGATGTTGCTTCGAGAAGTCTCTCCGAAGCTGTCCCTGTCTTTTCCCTCTAGGACAGTGCCCCACGCCCAGAGGCAGCAGATGTCCAACAGCAGCTCCATCAGCCAGTTCCTCCTCCTGGCGTTGGCAGACATGCGGGAGCTGCAGCTCTTGTACTCCTGGCTCTTCCTGGGCATCTAGCTGGCTGCTCTCCCGAGCAATGGCCTCATCATCAGCGCCGTAGGCCGTCACCGCTCCCACCCCTGGCCACAAGGACCGAGAGCTGGGACCCCTTAAAGGTGGTACCAGCCAGCACCACCACCACCGACGCCACCACCGGCAAAGCAGCTGGCACTGCTGCCCCTCTGCTGCCTCCTCCCACGGCCCTGCATGCTCTGATGGCCGGCCGCGGGACTCCTTGCGTCTCCTGCACCGGAATGTTGACCAGAGACCCACCGGCACATGGTGGTGCTGAGACGGGGACGTCGCTGCCACGGGGCAGCCGCGCTCCTCCTGCGGGCTGGGGCTGGCCGGTAGCCATGGAGCCTGCATGCGGCCGGGCGTCACCGTGGGGACATTGTGATGTCACTAGTGAGGTTGGCCCCGTCATGCGTCCGTGTCATAAAGGGCCTCGCCCCGACACTCCTATAAAAAGGGGGGTGGGGGGTGCAGAGCCAGGACCAGCCGGCAGGACAGGGTGGCCAGACCCACCATGGCCCGGTCCTGGCGCAGCGGGGCTCGCAGCAGGAGCCGGCGCCGCCGCCGCAGCCCGGGACCTTACAAGAGCCGCCCTCGCCGCCGGTATGGGAGGAGGCAACGACGGCCTGGGGCACGCAGCCGCCGGTACGGCAAGAGCCGCCGGCGGCAGGGGACACGCAGGCGCCACCGCTGAAACGATCCCAGCGCTGGGCGTCTGCGGAGCCAGTGTCCCCACGAGCCCCGGCCACCACCGCCTCCGCGCCGCCACACCAGTGCGGCCCTGGCTCCATGAATAAAGCTGGAATTATTGCACAACGGGTGTGTTTCTTCTTGCTGTCATGTCACATGGGTGGGTGTCCATGTCTGCTGGGGGTGTGTCCGCCATGGGTGCGCATGTCCAGGAGCAGCGCAGGTCTCCAGAGATGGAGATGCCTCAGCCTGCCTGCTGCTGTGCTGGGTCTGACCCCCGTCTCCACGTCCCAGCCCATCTCCACGTCCCAGCCCATCTCCATGCCTCCCGGGCACTGGTGCCCCCTCCCTGAGGGAGCAGTGGGGGGCCCTGTGGTATGCCCAGGGATTTTGGGCCGTGAAGGCACCCAAGGCTGTCCCTGAGCACGCGGGCAGGTGCAGCCTGTCAAAGATGAGTGAAATGTGCCTCCCTCAAAAGAGGGAAGCGGACATATGGTTTCGCGAGGCAAAATAATAATGCTTGGACAGAGTTTAATAGGTTTGACGGAATTTAACAAAGTCCAACAGTGGTTAACAAGGTTCTCGAAGTTTGATGGCAAGGTTCACCTTATTAATTACTGCATGGAAGAAACATACAAAAGGCAACTGAGTTAGAATCAAGGGAGAATGATTCTCAGAGAGACCGGAGCCGCAAAGAGGAAGGAGGACCCTCCCGTCTAGTCCCGAGGTTCAGAGTGGACCCCCTTGCTCTCAGAACTCCTAATGGAGCCCAGGTGCCCCTCGATCCAATCTTAGTCTCAGACATGCACAACGGTTTATGCCTCATGACATAATCTACACAATGTTTCTAAGAATATTGCTTAGCTCCATGGATTAGTAGTGGTCCTTGCGTATTAATTGAGCATGCTATCAATCACTTAGCGAGGGTCTGTCATGGGCAAGGCATCTCTCCGCCTTGGGTAAGGAAGGATCGCTTAGTCTCAGGTAAGGACTCTCTAACCTTGAGAGGCGTCCCTGCTCAAGGGGAGAGTCACCCGGCGTGCAGTCCAGCTGCAGTTGAGGGAGAGCTCAACTTGGGCCCATCCTGATGGTCCTCTTTATAGGGTGAAGTAGATGGCTGCTAGTCAATACCATAGACAGGATAGATGTCTTCCTTTTAGCTCTGGTCTCTTGTTCTGATCTTTGGTTATCTTGGCACTCTTGGCTTTCGAAAGCACCTTTCGCAAGAGTTTTTCAAGGCACCTTCACTCCCTTGTACGGGAGACAGGGGCTTTCCTTATCGCCAGTGCACGGCACAGACGTGAGGCCTGTGGCTCCTTAGTCAGCCTGAACCAAAGTACGGCTAGGGCTCACGTGCATCCGTCACACTGCGCCTCGGGACTACAGTCAACTTCCTTCATGTCCTAGGGTGGTGGTACGGTCACCTCTTGCCTCTGCGCTGTAAGCATTTGACATACCCTGTTGGCACGCTTACAGACCCATGGTAAGCAAAGAGCTTTTAGGGTCAACTATTACTCTTCATTCCCTAGTATTCGTAATACTAGGTAGCAACCACTGTGCTGGCTGGTGGTTGTGGGCTCAGCAGGGACAGGGCTTTGGGGAGAGGCCCAGGTGAGCCTCTGGTTACAATTAAGCTGGGAAACTCCGCAGTAGAATTTTTAGTAGATACTGGGGCAACATATTCTGTTTTGAACACCTGTAGGGGGAAATTGGGAACTAAAACTGCAAATGTAATTGGAGTGACCGGGAAACAGGAAGAAAGGCCATTCCTAAAACCCCTTAATCTGAAATTTGGAAGGAAGGTAATTACACATGAATTTCTATGTATGCCAGAATGTCCGATGCCCTTGTTGGGACGAGATCTGCTTTCTAAATTAAATGCACAAATAATTTTTGAAAAAGGGGACATTTATTTAAAAATACCTGAATCAAAGACAGGGGATATATTAATGATACAGGAAAAAGCAAAAATGCAAGAAATACCACAAGAAGTAGATGAGGCTGTGATTGATACCTACGGTCTGGAACACTGAAATACCTGGAAGATCAAAGGTAGCCCAGCCTGTAAAGGTTGAATTAAAGGAACATGCCAAACCAATAAGAATAAAACAATACCCAATAAAATCAGAAGCTAGACAAGGAATTAAGAAATTAATTGGTAAATTTTTGGAGTGTGGACTTTTGGAAGAATGTGAATCTGAATATAATGCTCCAATCTTACCGGTTAGGAAGCCTTCAGGGGAATACAGGTTAGTTCAGGATTTAAGGACAATAAATCAGATAGTAAAGAACATTCATCCTGTGGTTGCGAAGCCATATACCCTTTTAACAGCTTTAAGGGAAAGTCATCAGTGGTTTACAGTGCTTGATTTAAAAGATGCTTTCTTTTGTATACGTCCGGAAAAGGAACGTAGAAAATTGTTTGCCTTTGAGTGGGAGAATCCACAAACAGAACGAAGAACGCAATTAACGTGGACCAGGCTACCACAAGGATTTAAGACTAGCCCGACCATCTTCGGCAATCAGCTGGCAAAAGAGCTCGAGATGTGGAAACAAAGCAATCCAGAGTTACCTGGTCACGTGCTTTTACAATACGTGGATGATATACTGATCGCCACCGAGGACAGAGCAACCTGCATAAAGGTAACGATAGACCTTTTAAACTTTCTGGGACTTAATGGGTACAAAGTATCCAGAAACAAAGCACAAGTAGCAAGTCAATTGTAATATATCTGGGCTTTGAAATTTCAAAAGGACAACGACAGTTGGGAACAAACCGAAAAGAAGCCATCTGTAGTACACCAGAACCGAAAAACGTTCATGAATTGAGGGCCTTTCTGGGAATGACTGGATGGTGCAGGCTATGGATCATGAACTATGCTCTAATAGCTAAGCCATTGTATGAGGCCCAGAAAGGGACGCCTCCCTTTGAGTGGGGCCCAGAACAATGAAGGGCCTTTAAAGATCTGAAACAGGCCCTGATGACTGCTCCTGCTTTGGGACTTCCGAATTTGACTAAAGATTTCCAGTTGTTTGTTCATGAAAGGCAGCATCTGGCACTGGGAGTGCTGACCCAACGGATGGGAAGCTGGAAGCGACCAGTGGGGTACTTTTCCAAGCAACTGGACACAGTAAGTACAGGATGGCCCACCTGCCTTCGGGCAGTCGCTGCTACGGTAATGCTCATACAGGAAGCCCGAAAGTTAACTCTGGGACGGACAATAGTGGTATATGTACCACGTATGGTGGTGACTGTTTTGGAACAAAAAGGGGGGTCACTGGCTTTCTCCCAGCAGGATGATGAAGTATCAAGTAATATTGACGGAGCAAGATGATGTGATACTACAAACAACTAACCTAGTTAACCCTGCAGTTTTCCTGAATTCTGTACAGGAAGAAGGACAACTGAAACATAACTGTTTAATTACAGTCGAGCAGGTGTATTCCAGCCGACAAGACCTGAAAGACACACCATGGGAGGATCCTGACTGGGAACTGTACACAGATGGCAGCAGCTTTGTAGAGAATGAAGTTCGCTACGCTAGATATGCGATAACAACAGAGAGATCGGTCATAGAGGCTAATGCTTTGCCTAGCAATACCTCAGCGCAAAAGGCAGAGCCGATAGCCTTGACGAAGGCGTTAGAACTGAGCGAAGGAAAGAAAGTAAATATTTGCACTGATTCAAAATATGCTTTTTGGTGTAGTGCATGTCCATAGGACATTGTGGGAAGAAAGAGGACTATTAACCTCTCAAGGGGCAAACATCAAATACAAAGAGGAAATATTGAAATTGTTACAAGCAGTCCAGAGACCGACAAAGGTGGCAATCATGCACTGTAAAGCACATCAGTCAGGAAATATGAAAGAAGCTATAGGGAACAGATTAGCTGATACAGCAGCTAGAGGAATAGCAAAAAAGAATGCCCTGCAAATGGCATTAATTCCCACAAAAAAACACTACACTACCAAAAGAGAAACCAAAATATTCGGAGGAAGATGAGAAATTAGGGAAGTTATTAGACGCAAAAAGGAATTTAGCAGGATGGTGGGTCACAGTTCAGGGACAGGTAGTAATCCCACCGCTTCTGATGAGAGAGATATTACAGGCAAAACATAAAGAGTGTCATTGGGGCCCAGAAGCATTAATCACCTTTTTAAAGAGATATGTGGTGTCTATAAGAATGTTAGAAATGACTAAAATAATTTCTGCCAAGTGTGAAATTTGTTTGCGAAACAATCCGGTGATAAAGAGAAAAGTTCCAATGGGAACCTTGAAATCGGGAGTGCAACCTGGAGACTATTGGCAAATCGATTTTTCAGAATTACCCAGACAAAAGGGGTATCGATACATTCTGGTGGGGGTTGATACTTTTACAGGATGGCCTGAAGCTTTTCCTTGTCGGACCAATCAAGCAAAAAAAGTCATTAAATGGTTGTTACGAGAAATAATTCCAGGATTTGGAGTACCTATTGAGATATCTTCTGATAGAGGCCCACATTTTGTTGCCGAAATAGTACAAAATATTAGTAAAGTTCTAGGAATTACTTGACATTTACATACCCCCTGGAGGCCTCAATCAAATGGAAAAATAGAAAGAATGAATCAGACATTAAAAAGGCAAATTAGCAAAATACGTCAGGAGACAAATTGGCTACTACGATCAGTGATTGGCTAAATTACAATGGCCTTTGCAATCTTCCCTATTGGCTTTAGAAACTAACCAGTGGCTGTTGTCAAATATATTACCAAAATGGGAAAAGGTGAATGTGGGAGACCATGAATTGATTATAGATGCACTCGGTGTGGTCCAAGATAACCTATCTTTGGCTCTCAGTTGCATCCAGGCACAACTGTGGGCACAACCAGTGGCTGCTTCAATCATAAGAGAAGGGGAAAAAGACACTCTTCCCACCAAGATTCGAAAAATAATTTGCGATAGTGCCATTAATTTAGAGAGAAACTGCAGTCCTGGTGGAATCTGATAAACTTTACCTACGATCCCATCACAAGTACAGCCACAACTTTTGTATTAACTATACACAATGCTTCAATATATTCGATTTACCCTGTTATTGCATTAGGATTGAATCACAACGGAACCATACTCTATCCATTTGAGCATAAAGAATAGGCCCAAAAGGTGGGACAGAAGTGGCAAACTGTGGATTTGGAATCTTGTGTTGTACGAGAACAACAAGGGTTCATCTGTGAAGGTAATACAATCAGAGGTCAGGATATCTGTTTAGATACTGAACAAAATGTTTGTCATTTTGCGACTCACCCTGACGAAAACCCTGAAACAGTGATTATAGATATTGGTAAGGGATGTGTATGTTTGAGAACAGCTTGCGATTTTATATCCGTAAAGGATGTTACAGATACTAGAAACCACTCAAATTTTTCTGTTTATAATTTCACTGAAATCGCGAGATGTGATTTTGCTTATTTGGCTCCAGTCACATCTCACCAGCTCTTGCAATCTAATTATACCGTAATTCAGGAACTGTTGCCTACACCCATTGGAATGAATCTCACTTCAGTGAAACAATTGCTACAACACCAAGATTTAATCAAAATTTTGAAAAAGGTCAAGGAAAACGGGCAAAGAACTTTAATAACTGTACACCACAATGTGAAAGAGAAGAGTAATATAAAAACTCATCTACACAATGTATGTAGGTGAGCAGGCACTTCTTTATTGCAGCGCTGGACGCACAGGGGATCGCTCCACCTAGTGTGCGTGCTTAGTTTCTCCGCTCCCCAAGTTATATACAATCAAAATATACATATTCATCATATTTTCCAAGAAACAATTAACATATTCATACAATTTCTGAGAACTCATTAATATATGTAAATGCTCGTGACGCTTGCGCCTTCAGGTACACAGGTGGTCGTCTAAGGTCCTCTGGTGGTCGTCCATAGTCTTCCTCATGGTGTCCTTCAGCTGAACCCAATCTTTGCGAGTGCTCAGGTTGGTTGCAAAATCCCATTCTTGGAATCTTCTTAAGTTTTCCTCGGTTTACTGACCAGGCCTACAACTTACCATTCTCTTGACAAGCAAATTCTACCTATTCACAATGCTACATTGTTCATAGCTAGTTTATGATGAAATCAGAGATAGATTTTACCTAGCTACCCTTCTAGAAAATATATATCTAATTCAGTCTTTTTATTAATCACTTTCTAGCTTATACTCTTCTGTCAATTTCCATGCCTAGGAACAATCAATGGTTATTTCTATTAATATCTATGGATTGGCATTCTTGATATTCATGTCAAGATGGGAAGGGTAAGGGGATTTTCAAGCAGCATCACTGGTGCATATCAGGTCACACTGTCACAGGACTCAAACGAAACTTTTCTATTCAATTCTTCATCGTTCCATCTCGTTACTGTTAGTTCCTCAGTATGGAACGGCGACTCCCTGGTGAGGTTCCTATGGTTATTGTTTCTAACTTAACAATCCTAACTTATTTATTTATTAATTAAATTTAACCTATTCTATATAGACAAAATCATGTTTTGATTAAAAAAATGAGAATATTTACAACAAAGGGTGGTGAGGAGGGGGAAGGCCCGGCTGCCATCCAGCATCTCCCGCCTGAGGTGGTGAGTTGAGTAGGGGGGGATGGCAGGGCTGGGGTCCCCCCCTCAAAGCAGGGGGGTCCCAGGGTTGATGCTCTCCCCACCTCTCTCCCCACAGCTGCTGCTCATCATCTCCTGCCTGACGCTGCCCCCCCCCCCCCCCGCACTGAGACTGGGCCAGACCTGCCGCTGCCTCCACGAGTTGTGCGACAGCGAGGCCGCCCGGCGCCACCTCTGCACCCCTCTCCTCCCAGCCGCCGCCAGTGCCCGGCCCTGCAGGAGGGCCGCCACCCTCACCTGTGAGTCCCTGTCATTGCCAAGGGATGGGGGGGTGGCACTTTGTCCCAAGTCTCATTTTCTGAGTCCAAACTTTGATTGTACGGTTGAAAGCCGCATTTGTATGGTTCCAAACCCCTCCTTTTTAGGGTACGAACTCTCATTTATAAGTTCCAACCCCCCGTTTTAAGGTTCAGAGACTTAAACGATTCTGTATTTCTACAATTCTATGATTTTAAGGGCACAGAGTTTCATTTTTAAGATCCAAAGTCTGATTGTGAAGGTCCAAAGCCTCAGTTTTAGGGTCCAAAGGCTCATCTGTAGCTTTCCAAGCCTCCTTTTCAGGGACCAAAGCCTCATTTTCAGGATTCGGGCCACAATTTGGAGAGCCCAAAGCCTATTTTGAGCCTCCCACGACCCATTTCTAGTAAGCAAAGACTTAAGTTTTTGTACCGACGCATCGTTTGAGGGCACAAAACCTAATTTCTGGGTTCCAAGTCTCAATCTCTTTTCCAAAGCCCAGTTTTTAGGAGCAAAACCCCATTCTGAAGGCCCAAAGCCACATTTTGAGAGTCCACACTCTCATTTATTAGGTTTTTTCAGCACCTGAGCTGCCTGCACATGACCTTTGCCTACCTGCAATCATGGCCTCCAATTATCTGCTCTAAGGAGTGCCTGGGGGCAGCCTTTGTCAGTAATGGCCCTCAGTGGGGCTCGTTAATGCTTCAGGATACTTTGGGTTTAGCTTCTGACTTGGACTTGCGGAAAGGCTTGTGCAATCTCCTCTCAGTAGCTGAGGTTCAAGGGCTCAGCCCCAAATGCCCCCTGGGGCTCGTTACAATGCAGAAAGCCCTGAAGACCCATATCCCCTTCACAATTTTCTTCAAGTCTTCACGACTTGTACAGATAATTGGAGAGGTTTCATAGTGTAGTTCAGGAGGAAGATTTCAAAGAGCACCTATTAAAAATGGATTTTTCTTAATTTTCAAGGGTACCTTTTACGACTTTTGAGTTTAAAGAAGAGGTGATAGATAGCAGCATTCTCCAATAGCTATTGATCCACGGTGTCTCCTCCAGGAGATCTGGACAGGCAGGAGAAACAGTTCCTTGAGGTCTGGCACACTGTGTAGACAACCATGCTCCTCACTTGCCCAACCCTGCCATTTCTCTCATTGGCCACCTGGGAATTCCATCCCTTTTCCTTACATCAGACTCCTCCAGTGAGGTCTGCAGCTGGAAGTTACAGCTCCTTTGTAGCAGCTCCCACCTGCTTTGCTTAGAGAAGTGGCTGTAAAGAGGCACAGAAGGGATTTTCCTAACGGCAAGCAAGCAAAAGAAATGATACAAATTAATAACTGTGTAAAAATGCCTCAGATTTTCAGGCAGAGCTCTGCTGTCTGATGATAAGCGTCCTGGGAGACGCAGGTGGAGCCTGGGCAGAGGGTCCCAGGGCACCTACACTACCACCAGGGCTCTGTGTCCCTGCACCTGCATCCTGCACCCTGGCGCTGGAGATGCCTTTTCTTTTAAAACCAAAACATCACATACTTTCCTTCCGAAGACCAGTATAGAAAAGCAAAGCAAAACAAGGAGGATAAGAACACCAAGAGTTTTAGACGTTGAGAAGTGAAGTTGAACATTTCCTTCCCTTTACATTGTTTCCTTCATTTCTTCGTTGCTTCATTGTGGTTTTTTGACATTTTCTGAACCATTCTGTCATAATCAGGCCTCTAAGAATAAAAACAATGTTTGTGTCTCACATGGAGTCCAGCGCCCTAAAACACTCCCTGCCCAGGACTGTGCTTCCCACTGCTCACCCTTTCACACAGCCAGTCACACTCGGAGGTGTTGAGCTCCCTGCACTGGTACAGAGAAGGGCGACCGTCGTCAGTGAAACGCTCTGTTTCTGCATGGACAACATATTGGTGTTGCCAGTACTTCTGGAAAGAGTCCCTCGATCAGCCAGACACACTCCCTTCACATTCGGTCCGGGGTCCCTGAGTTCTCACTCCATTTTAGGTGGAGAAAGGGAAAAGACTGTCCGTACCCACTGTCCCGATCCAATGTCGAAGGAGGTTTCAATAGGTTCCCGAGAACGAGATTAAGACACAAACGAGGTCAAATGCCGTACGCCTAGAAGAGCTTTTTATTATCAAAAGTGGAAAATAGTAGCGATAGGATAGAGGCACACAGCCAATCACACAGACAAAAGTTTCACCGTTCCGTTTCTCACACCACCCCGTGGCTCAACGGTTGCCCCTGGTGTGTTTTCTCAAGACGTTCAACTGCTCCGACAAAAGTCCTTTTTTCCCATTTGGAATAATAAGAAAGACAACAATCAGAAACAAAATCCCCACAGCTCTGCTCTGCGGTCAGGTGAATTGGGACTGACAATGCTGAAAAGCTCTTGCATATCACGAGTGGCTTTCACCTGAGATCAGACCCTGTTCCTGTTTCCCATTGCTGTAGGGCAGGACCGACTCCTGCAGAGCCCACGGCAGAGCCGCCTGCTCCCTGAGGCACCCTCAGGCAGCACCAAGCAGAGCTCGTGAAAGGGACCTGCCAAAGCTCTTCCCGAATGGAGAGAGACAGTTTGGGGGGGTTTCTATGAGAAATGGCTTTGATGTTGCTTCGAGAAGTCTCTCCGAAGCTGTCCCTGTCTTTTCCCTCTAGGACAGTGCCCCACGCCCAGAGGCAGCAGATGTCCAACAGCAGCTCCATCAGCCAGTTCCTCCTCCTGGCGTTGGCAGACATGCGGGAGCTGCAGCTCTTGTACTCCTGGCTCTTCCTGGGCATCTAGCTGGCTGCTCTCCCGAGCAATGGCCTCATCATCAGCGCCGTAGGCCGTCACCGCTCCCACCCCTGGCCACAAGGACCGAGAGCTGGGACCCCTTAAAGGTGGTACCAGCCAGCACCACCACCACCGACGCCACCACCGGCAAAGCAGCTGGCACTGCTGCCCCTCTGCTGCCTCCTCCCACGGCCCTGCATGCTCTGATGGCCGGCCGCGGGACTCCTTGCGTCTCCTGCACCGGAATGTTGACCAGAGACCCACCGGCACATGGTGGTGCTGAGACGGGGACGTCGCTGCCACGGGGCAGCCGCGCTCCTCCTGCGGGCTGGGGCTGGCCGGTAGCCATGGAGCATGCATGCGGCCGGGCGTCACCGTGGGGACATTGTGATGTCACTAGTGAGGTTGGCCCCGTCATGCGTCCGTGTCATAAAGGGCCTCGCCCCGACACTCCTATAAAAAGGGGGGTGGGGGGTGCAGAGCCAGGACCAGCCGGCAGGACAGGGTGGCCAGACCCACCATGGCCCGGTCCTGGCGCAGCGGGGCTCGCAGCAGGAGCCGGCGCCGCCGCCGCAGCCCGGGACCTTACAAGAGCCGCCCTCGCCGCCGGTATGGGAGGAGGCAACGACGGCCTGGGGCACGCAGCCGCCGGTACGGCAAGAGCCGCCGGCGGCAGGGGACACGCAGGCGCCACCGCTGAAACGATCCCAGCGCTGGGCGTCTGCGGAGCCAGTGTCCCCACGAGCCCCGGCCACCACCGCCTCCGCGCCGCCACACCAGTGCGGCCCTGGCTCCATGAATAAAGCTGGAATTATTGCACAACGGGTGTGTTTCTTCTTGCTGTCATGTCACATGGGTGGGTGTCCATGTCTGCTGGGGGTGTGTCCGCCATGGGTGCGCATGTCCAGGAGCAGCGCAGGTCTCCAGAGATGGAGATGCCTCAGCCTGCCTGCTGCTGTGCTGGGTCTGACCCCCGTCTCCACGTCCCAGCCCATCTCCACGTCCCAGCCCATCTCCATGCCTCCCGGGCACTGGTGCCCCCTCCCTGAGGGAGCAGTGGGGGGCCCTGTGGTATGCCCAGGGATTTTGGGCCGTGAAGGCACCCAAGGCTGTCCCTGAGCACGCGGGCAGGTGCAGCCTGTCAAAGATGAGTGAAATGTGCCTCCCTCAAAAGAGGGAAGCGGACATATGGTTTCGCGAGGCAAAATAATAATGCTTGGACAGAGTTTAATAGGTTTGACGGAATTTAACAAAGTCCAACAGTGGTTAACAAGGTTCTCGAAGTTTGATGGCAAGGTTCACCTTATTAATTACTGCATGGAAGAAACATACAAAAGGCAACTGAGTTAGAATCAAGGGAGAATGATTCTCAGAGAGACCGGAGCCGCAAAGAGGAAGGAGGACCCTCCCGTCTAGTCCCGAGGTTCAGAGTGGACCCCCTTGCTCTCAGAACTCCTAATGGAGCCCAGGTGCCCCTCGATCCAATCTTAGTCTCAGACATGCACAACGGTTTATGCCTCATGACATAATCTACACAATGTTTCTAAGAATATTGCTTAGCTCCATGGATTAGTAGTGGTCCTTGCGTATTAATTGAGCATGCTATCAATCACTTAGCGAGGGTCTGTCATGGGCAAGGCATCTCTCCGCCTTGGGTAAGGAAGGATCGCTTAGTCTCAGGTAAGGACTCTCTAACCTTGAGAGGCGTCCCTGCTCAAGGGGAGAGTCACCCGGCGTGCAGTCCAGCTGCAGTTGAGGGAGAGCTCAACTTGGGCCCATCCTGATGGTCCTCTTTATAGGGTGAAGTAGATGGCTGCTAGTCGATACCATAGACAGGATAGATGTCTTCCTTTTAGCTCTGGTCTCTTGTTCTGATCTTTGGTTATCTTGGCACTCTTGGCTTTCGAAAGCACCTTTCGCAAGAGTTTTTCAAGGCACCTTCACTCCCTTGTACGGGAGACAGGGGCTTTCCTTATCGCCAGTGCACGGCACAGACGTGAGGCCTGTGGCTCCTTAGTCAGCCTGAACCAAAGTACGGCTAGGGCTCACGTGCATCCGTCACACTGCGCCTCGGGACTACAGTCAACTTCCTTCATGTCCTAGGGTGGTGGTACGGTCACCTCTTGCCTCTGCGCTGTAAGCATTTGACATACCCTGTTGGCACGCTTACAGACCCATGGTAAGCAAAGAGCTTTTAGGGTCAACTATTACTCTTCATTCCCTAGTATTCGTAATACTAGGTAGCAACCACTGTGCTGGCTGGTGGTTGTGGGCTCAGCAGGGACAGGGCTTTGGGGAGAGGCCCAGGTGAGCCTCTGGTTACAATTAAGCTGGGAAACTCCGCAGTAGAATTTTTAGTAGATACTGGGGCAACATATTCTGTTTTGAACACCTGTAGGGGGAAATTGGGAACTAAAACTGCAAATGTAATTGGAGCGACCGGGAAACAGGAAGAAAGGCCATTCCTAAAACCCCTTAATCTGAAATTTGGAAGGAAGGTAATTACACATGAATTTCTATGTATGCCAGAATGTCCGATGCCCTTGTTGGGACGAGATCTGCTTTCTAAATTAAATGCACAAATAATTTTTGAAAAAGGGGACATTTATTTAAAAATACCTGAATCAAAGACAGGGGATATATTAATGATACAGGAAAAAGCAAAAATGCAAGAAATACCACAAGAAGTAGATGAGGCTGTGATTGATACCTACGGTCTGGAACACTGAAATACCTGGAAGATCAAAGGTAGCCCAGCCTGTAAAGGTTGAATTAAAGGAACATGCCAAACCAATAAGAATAAAACAATACCCAATAAAATCAGAAGCTAGACAAGGAATTAAGAAATTAATTGGTAAATTTTTGGAGTGTGGACTTTTGGAAGAATGTGAATCTGAATATAATACTCCAATCTTACCGGTTAGGAAGCCTTCAGGGGAATACAGGTTAGTTCAGGATTTAAGGACAATAAATCAGATAGTAAAGAACATTCATCCTGTGGTTGCGAAGCCATATACCCTTTTAACAGCTTTAAGGGAAAGTCATCAGTGGTTTACAGTGCTTGATTTAAAAGATGCTTTCTTTTGTATACGTCCGGAAAAGGAAAGTAGAAAATTGTTTGCCTTTGAGTGGGAGAATCCACAAACAGAACGAAGAACGCAATTAACGTGGACCAGGCTACCACAAGGATTTAAGACTAGCCCGACCATCTTCGGCAATCAGCTGGCAAAAGAGCTCGAGATGTGGAAACAAAGCAATCCAGAGTTACCTGGTCACCTGCTTTTACAATACGTGGATGATATACTGATCGCCACCGAGGACAGAGCAACCTGCATAAAGGTAACGATAGACCTTTTAAACTTTCTGGGACTTAATGGGTACAAAGTATCCAGAAACAAAGCACAAGTAGCAAGTCAATTGTAATATATCTGGGCTTTGAAATTTCAAAAGGACAACGACAGTTGGGAACAAACCGAAAAGAAGCCATCTGTAGTACACCAGAACCGAAAAACGTTCATGAATTGAGGGCCTTTCTGGGAATGACTGGATGGTGCAGGCTATGGATCATGAACTATGCTCTAATAGCTAAGCCATTGTATGAGGCCCAGAAAGGGACGCCTCCCTTTGAGTGGGGCCCAGAACAATGAAGGGCCTTTAAAGATCTGAAACAGGCCCTGATGACTGCTCCTGCTTTGGGACTTCCGAATTTGACTAAAGATTTCCAGTTGTTTGTTCATGAAAGGCAGCATCTGGCACTGGGAGTGCTGACCCAACGGATGGGAAGCTGGAAGCGACCAGTGGGGTACTTTTCCAAGCAACTGGACACAGTAAGTACAGGATGGCCCACCTGCCTTCGGGCAGTCGCTGCTACGGTAATGCTCATACAGGAAGCCCGAAAGTTAACTCTGGGACGGACAATAGTGGTATATGTACCACGTATGGTGGTGACTGTTTTGGAACAAAAAGGGGGGTCACTGGCTTTCTCCCAGCAGGATGATGAAGTATCAAGTAATATTGACGGAGCAAGATGATGTGATACTACAAACAACTAACCTAGTTAACCCTGCAGTTTTCCTGAATTCTGTACAGGAAGAAGGACAACTGAAACATAACTGTTTAATTACAGTCGAGCAGGTGTATTCCAGCCGACAAGACCTGAAAGACACACCATGGGAGGATCCTGACTGGGAACTGTACACAGATGGCAGCAGCTTTGTAGAGAATGAAGTTCGCTACGCTAGATATGCGATAACAACAGAGAGATCGGTCATAGAGGCTAATGCTTTGCCTAGCAATACCTCAGCGCAAAAGGCAGAGCCGATAGCCTTGACGAAGGCGTTAGAACTGAGCGAAGGAAAGAAAGTAAATATTTGCACTGATTCAAAATATGCTTTTTGGTGTAGTGCATGTCCATAGGACATTGTGGGAAGAAAGAGGACTATTAACCTCTCAAGGGGCAAACATCAAATACAAAGAGGAAATATTGAAATTGTTACAAGCAGTCCAGAGACCGACAAAGGTGGCAATCATGCACTGTAAAGCACATCAGTCAGGAAATATGAAAGAAGCTATAGGGAACAGATTAGCTGATACAGCAGCTAGAGGAATAGCAAAAAAGAATGCCCTGCAAATGGCATTAATTCCCACAAAAAAACACTACACTACCAAAAGAGAAACCAAAATATTCGGAGGAAGATGAGAAATTAGGGAAGTTATTAGACGCAAAAAGGAATTTAGCAGGATGGTGGGTCACAGTTCAGGGACAGGTAGTAATCCCACCACTTCTGATGAGAGAGATATTACAGGCAAAACATAAAGAGTGTCATTGGGGCCCAGAAGCATTAATCACCTTTTTAAAGAGATATGTGGTGTCTATAAGAATGTTAGAAATGACTAAAATAATTTCTGCCAAGCGTGAAATTTGTTTGCGAAACAATCCGGTGATAAAGAGAAAAGTTCCAATGGGAACCTTGAAATCGGGAGTGCAACCTGGAGACTATTGGCAAATCGATTTTTCAGAATTACCCAGACAAAAGGGGTATCGATACATTCTGGTGGGGGTTGATACTTTTACAGGATGGCCTGAAGCTTTTCCTTGTCGGACCAATCAAGCAAAAAAAGTCATTAAATGGTTGTTACAAGAAATAATTCCAGGATTTGGAGTACCTATTGAGATATCTTCTGATAGAGGCCCACATTTTGTTGCCGAAATAGTACAAAATATTAGTAAAGTTCTAGGAATTACTTGACATTTACATACCCCCTGGAGGCCTCAATCAAATGGAAAAATAGAAAGAATGAATCAGACATTAAAAAGGCAAATTAGCAAAATACGTCAGGAGACAAATTGGCTACTACGATCAGTGATTGGCTAAATTACAATGGCCTTTGCAATCTTCCCTATTGGCTTTAGAAACTAACCAGTGGCTGTTGTCAAATATATTACCAAAATGGGAAAAGGTGAATGTGGGAGACCATGAATTGATTATAGATGCACTCGGTGTGGTCCAAGATAACCTATCTTTGGCTCTCAGTTGCATCCAGGCACAACTGTGGGCACAACCAGTGGCTGCTTCAATCATAAGAGAAGGGGAAAAAGACACTCTTCCCACCAAGATTCAAAAAATAATTTGAGATAGTGCCATTAATTTAGAGAGAAACTGCAGTCCTGGTGGAATCTGATAAACTTTACCTACGATCCCATCACAAGTACAGCCACAACTTTTGTATTAACTATACACAATGCTTCAATATATTCGATTTACCCTGTTATTGCATTAGGATTGAATCACAACGGAACCATACTCTATCCATTTGAGCATAAAGAATAGGCCCAAAAGGTGGGACAGAAGTGGCAAACTGTGGATTTGGAATCTTGTGTTGTACGAGAACAACAAGGGTTCATCTGTGAAGGTAATACAATCAGAGGTCAGGATATCTGTTTAGATACTGAACAAAATGTTTGTCATTTTGCGACTCACCCTGACGAAAACCCTGAAACAGTGATTATAGATATTGGTAAGGGATGTGTATGTTTGAGAACAGCTTGCGATTTTATATCCGTAAAGGATGTTACAGATACTAGAAACCACTCAAATTTTTCTGTTTATAATTTCACTGAAATCGCGAGATGTGATTTTGCTTATTTGGCTCCAGTCACATCTCACCAGCTCTTGCAATCTAATTATACCGTAATTCAGGAACTGTTGCCTACACCCATTGGAATGAATCTCACTTCAGTGAAACAATTGCTACAACACCAAGATTTAATCAAAATTTTGAAAAAGGTCAAGGAAAACGGGCAAAGAACTTTAATAACTGTACACCACAATGTGAAAGAGAAGAGTAATATAAAAACTCATCTACACAATGTATGTAGGTGAGCAGGCACTTCTTTATTGCAGCGCTGGACGCACAGGGGATCGCTCCACCTAGTGTGCGTGCTTAGTTTCTCCGCTCCCCAAGTTATATACAATCAAAATATACATATTCATCATATTTTCCAAGAAACAATTAACATATTCATACAATTTCTGAGAACTCATTAATATATGTAAATGCTCGTGACGCTTGCGCCTTCAGGTACACAGGTGGTCGTCTAAGGTCCTCTGGTGGTCTTCCATAGTCTTCCTCATGGTGTCCTTCAGCTGAACCCAATCTTTGCGAGTGCTCAGGTTGGTTGCAAAATCCCATTCTTGGAATCTTCTTAAGTTTTCCTCGGTTTACTGACCAGGCCTACAACTTACCATTCTCTTGACAAGCAAATTCTACCTATTCACAATGCTACATTGTTCATAGCTAGTTTATGATGAAATCAGAGATAGATTTTACCTAGCTACCCTTCTAGAAAATATATATCTAATTCAGTCTTTTTATTAATCACTTTCTAGCTTATACTCTTCTGTCAATTTCCATGCCTAGGAACAATCAATGGTTATTTCTATTAATATCTATGGATTGGCATTCTTGATATTCATGTCAAGATGGGAAGGGTAAGGGGATTTTCAAGCAGCATCACTGGTGCATATCAGGTCATACTGTCACAGGACTCAAACGAAACTTTTCTATTCAATTCTTCATCGTTCCATCTCGTTACTGTTAGTTCCTCAGTATGGAACGGCGACTCCCTGGTGAGGTTCCTATGGTTATTGTTTCTAACTTAACAATCCTAACTTATTTATTTATTAATTAAATTTAACCTATTCTATATAGACAAAATCATGTTTTGATTAAAAAAATGAGAATATTTACAACAAAGGGTGGTGAGGAGGGGGAAGGCCCGGCTGCCATCCAGCATCTCCCGCCTGAGGTGGTGAGTTGAGTAGGGGGGGATGGCAGGGCTGGGGTCCCCCCCTCAAAGCAGGGGGGTCCCAGGGTTGATGCTCTCCCCACCTCTCTCCCCACAGCTGCTGCTCATCATCTCCTGCCTGACGCTGCCCCCCCCCCCCGCCCCGCACTGAGACTGGGCCAGACCTGCCGCTGCCTCCACGAGTTGTGCGACAGCGAGGCCGCCCGGCGCCACCTCTGCACCCCTCTCCTCCCAGCCGCCGCCAGTGCCCGGCCCTGCAGGAGGGCCGCCACCCTCACCTGTGAGTCCCTGTCATTGCCAAGGGATGGGGGGGTGGCACTTTGTCCCAAGTCTCATTTTCTGAGTCCAAACTTTGATTGTACGGTTGAAAGCCGCATTTGTATGGTTCCAAACCCCTCCTTTTTAGGGTACGAACTCTCATTTATAAGTTCCAACCCCCCGTTTTAAGGTTCAGAGACTTAAACGATTCCGTATTTCTACAATTCTATGATTTTAAGGGCACAGAGTTTCATTTTTAAGACCCAAAGTCTGATTGTGAAGGTCCAAAGCCTCAGTTTTAGGGTCCAAAGGCTCATCTGTAGCTTTCCAAGCCTCCTTTTCAGGGACCAAAGCCTCATTTTCAGGATTCGGGCCACAATTTGGAGAGCCCAAAGCCTATTTTGAGCCTCCCACGACCCATTTCTAGTAAGCAAAGACTTAAGTTTTTGTACCGACGCATCGTTTGAGGGCACAAAACCTAATTTCTGGGTTCCAAGTCTCAATCTCTTTTCCAAAGCCCAGTTTTTAGGAGCAAAACCCCATTCTGAAGGCCCAAAGCCACATTTTGAGAGTCCACACTCTCATTTATTAGGTTTTTTCAGCACCTGAGCTGCCTGCACATGACCTTTGCCTACCTGCAATCATGGCCTCCAATTATCTGCTCTAAGGAGTGCCTGGGGGCAGCCTTTGTCAGTAATGGCCCTCAGTGGGGCTCGTTAATGCTTCAGGATACTTTGGGTTTAGCTTCTGACTTGGACTTGTGGAAAGGCTTGTGCAATCTCCTCTCAGTAGCTGAGGTTCAAGGGCTCAGCCCCAAATGCCCCCTGGGGCTCGTTACAATGCAGAAAGCCCTGAAGACCCATATCCCCTTCACAATTTTCTTCAAGTCTTCACGACTTGTACAGATAATTGGAGAGGTTTCATAGTGTAGTTCAGGAGGAAGATTTCAAAGAGCACCTATTAAAAATGGATTTTTCTTAATTTTCAAGGGTACCTTTTACGACTTTTGAGTTTAAAGAAGAGGTGATAGATAGCAGCATTCTCCAATAGCTATTGATCCACGGTGTCTCCTCCAGGAGATCTGGACAGGCAGGAGAAACAGTTCCTTGAGGTCTGGCACACTGTGTAGACAACCATGCTCCTCACTTGCCCAACCCTGCCATTTCTCTCATTGGCCACCTGGGAATTCCATCCCTTTTCCTTACATCAGACTCCTCCAGTGAGGTCTGCAGCTGGAAGTTACAGCTCCTTTGTAGCAGCTCCCACCTGCTTTGCTTAGAGAAGTGGCTGTAAAGAGGCACAGAAGGGATTTTCCTAACGGCAAGCAAGCAAAAGAAATGATACAAATTAATAACTGTGTAAAAATGCCTCAGATTTTCAGGCAGAGCTCTGCTGTCTGATGATAAGCGTCCTGGGAGACGCAGGTGGAGCCTGGGCAGAGGGTCCCAGGGCACCTACACTACCACCAGGGCTCTGTGTCCCTGCACCTGCATCCTGCACCCTGGCGCTGGAGATGCCTTTTCTTTTAAAACCAAAACATCACATACTTTCCTTCCAAAGACCAGTATAGAAAAGCAAAGCAAAACAAGGAGGATAAGAACACCAAGAGTTTTAGACGTTGAGAAGTGAAGTTGAACATTTCCTTCCCTTTACATTGTTTCCTTCATTTCTTCGTTGCTTCATTCTGGTTTTTTGACATTTTCTGAACCATTCTGTCATAATCAGGCCTCTAAGAATAAAAACAATGTTTGTGTCTCACATGGAGTCCAGCGCCCTAAAACACTCCCTGCCCAGGACTGTGCTTCCCACTGCTCACCCTTTCACACAGCCAGTCACACTCGGACGTGTTGAGCTCCCTGCACTGGTACAGAGAAGGGCGACCGTCGTCAGTGAAACGCTCTGTTTCTGCATGGACAACATATTGGTGTTGCCAGTACTTCTGGAAGGAGTCCCTCGATCAGCCAGACACACTCCCTTCACATTCGGTCCGGGGTCCCTGAGTTCTCACTCCATTTTAGGTGGAGAAAGGGAAAAGACTGTCCGTACCCACTGTCCCGATCCAATGTCGAAGGAGGTTTCAATAGGTTCCCGAGAACGAGATTAAGACACAAACGAGGTCAAATGCCGTACGCCTAGAAGAGCTTTTTATTATCAAAAGTGGAAAATAGTAGCGATAGGATAGAGGCACACAGCCAATCACACAGACAAAAGTTTCACCGTTCCGTCTCTCACACCACCCCGTGGCTCAACGGTTGCCCCTGGTGTGTTTTCTCAAGACGTTCAACTGCTCCGACAAAAGTCCTTTTTTCCCATTTGGAATAAGAAAGACAACAATCAGAAACAAAATCCCCACAGCTCTGCTCTGCGGTCAGGTGAATTGGGGCTGACAATGCTGAAAAGCTCTTGCATATCACGAGTGGCTTTCACCTGAGATCAGACCCTGTTCCTGTTTCCCATTGCTGTAGGGCAGGACTGACTCCTGCAGAGCCCACGGCAGAGCCGCCTGCTCCCTGAGGCACCCTCAGGCAGCACCAAGCAGAGCTCGTGAAAGGGACCTGCCAAAGCTCTTCCCGAATGGAGAGAGACAGTTTGGGGGGGTTTCTATGAGAAATGGCTTTGATGTTGCTTCGAGAAGTCTCTCCGAAGCTGTCCCTGTCTTTTCCCTCTAGGACAGTGCCCCACGCCCAGAGGCAGCAGATGTCCAACAGCAGCTCCATCAGCCAGTTCCTCCTCCTGGCGTTGGCAGACATGCGGGAGCTGCAGCTCTTGTACTCCTGGCTCTTCCTGGGCATCTAGCTGGCTGCTCTCCCGAGCAATGGCCTCATCATCAGCGCCGTAGGCCGTCACCGCTCCCACCCCTGGCCACAAGGACCGAGAGCTGGGACCCCTTAAAGGTGGTACCAGCCAGCACCACCACCACCGACGCCACCACCGGCAAAGCAGCTGGCACTGCTGCCCCTCTGCTGCCTCCTCCCACGGCCCTGCATGCTCTGATGGCCGGCCGCGGGACTCCTTGCGTCTCCTGCACCGGAATGTTGACCAGAGACCCACCGGCACATGGTGGTGCTGAGAAGGGGACGTCGCTGCCACGGGGCAGCCGCGCTCCTCCTGCGGGCTGGGGCTGGCCGGTAGCCATGGAGCCTGCATGCGGCCGGGCGTCACCGTGGGGACATTGTGATGTCACTAGTGAGGTTGGCCCCGTCATGCGTCCGTGTCATAAAGGGCCTCGCCCCGACACTCCTATAAAAAGGGGGGTGGGGGGTGCAGAGCCAGGACCAGCCGGCAGGACAGGGTGGCCAGACCCACCATGGCCCGGTCCTGGCGCAGCGGGGCTCGCAGCAGGAGCCGGCGCCGCCGCCGCAGCCCGGGACCTTACAAGAGCCGCCCTCGCCGCCGGTATGGGAGGAGGCAACGACGGCCTGGGGCACGCAGCCGCCGGTACGGCAAGAGCCGCCGGCGGCAGGGGACACGCAGGCGCCACCGCTGAAACGATCCCAGCGCTGGGCGTCTGCGGAGCCAGTGTCCCCACGAGCCCCGGCCACCACCGCCTCTGCGCCGCCACACCAGTGCGGCCCTGGCTCCATGAATAAAGCTGGAATTATTGCACAACGGGTGTGTTTCTTCTTGCTGTCATGTCACATGGGTGGGTGTCCATGTCTGCTGGGGGTGTGTCCGCCATGGGTGCGCATGTCCAGGACCAGCGCAGGTCTCCAGAGATGGAGATGCCTCAGCCTGCCTGCTGCTGTGCTGGGTCTGACCCCCGTCTCCACGTCCCAGCCCATCTCCACGTCCCAGCCCATCTCCATGCCTCCCGGGCACTGGTGCCCCCTCCCTGAGGGAGCAGTGGGGGGCCCTGTGGTATGCCCAGGGATTTTGGGCCGTGAAGGCACCCAAGGCTGTCCCTGAGCACGCGGGCAGGTGCAGCCTGTCAAAGATGAGTGAAATGTGCCTCCCTCAAAAGAGGGAAGCGGACATATGGTTTCGCGAGGCAAAATAATAATGCTTGGACAGAGTTTAATAGGTTTGACGGAATTTAACAAAGTCCAACAGTGGTTAACAAGGTTCTCGAAGTTTGATGGCAAGGTTCACCTTATTAATTACTGCATGGAAGAAACATACAAAAGGCAACTGAGTTAGAATCAAGGGAGAATGATTCTCAGAGAGACCGGAGCCGCAAAGAGGAAGGAGGACCCTCCCGTCTAGTCCCGAGGTTCAGAGTGGACCCCCTTGCTCTCAGAACTCCTAATGGAGCCCAGGTGCCCCTCGATCCAATCTTAGTCTCAGACATGCACAACGGTTTATGCCTCATGACATAATCTACACAATGTTTCTAAGAATATTGCTTAGCTCCATGGATTAGTAGTGGTCCTTGCGTATTAATTGAGCATGCTATCAATCACTTAGCGAGGGTCTGTCATGGGCAAGGCATCTCTCCGCCTTGGGTAAGGAAGGATCGCTTAGTCTCAGGTAAGGACTCTCTAACCTTGAGAGGCGTCCCTGCTCAAGGGGAGAGTCACCCGGCGTGCAGTCCAGCTGCAGTTGAGGGAGAGCTCAACTTGGGCCCATCCTGATGGTCCTCTTTATAGGGTGAAGTAGATGGCTGCTAGTCAATACCATAGACAGGATAGATGTCTTCCTTTTAGCTCTGGTCTCTTGTTCTGATCTTTGGTTATCTTGGCACTCTTGGCTTTCGAAAGCACCTTTCGCAAGAGTTTTTCAAGGCACCTTCACTCCCTTGTACGGGAGACAGGGGCTTTCCTTATCGCCAGTGCACGGCACAGACGTGAGGCCTGTGGCTCCTTAGTCAGCCTGAACCAAAGTACGGCTAGGGCTCACGTGCATCCGTCACACTGCGCCTCGGGACTACAGTCAACTTCCTTCATGTCCTAGGGTGGTGGTACGGTCACCTCTTGCCTCTGCGCTGTAAGCATTTGACATACCCTGTTGGCACGCTTACAGACCCATGGTAAGCAAAGAGCTTTTAGGGTCAACTATTACTCTTCATTCCCTAGTATTCGTAATACTAGGTAGCAACCACTGTGCTGGCTGGTGATTGTGGGCTCAGCAGGGACAGGGCTTTGGGGAGAGGCCCAGGTGAGCCTCTGGTTACAATTAAGCTGGGAAACTCTGCAGTAGAATTTTTAGTAGATACTGGGGCAACATATTCTGTTTTGAACACCTGTAGGGGGAAATTGGGAACTAAAACTGCAAATGTAATTGGAGCGACCGGGAAACAGGAAGAAAGGCCATTCCTAAAACCCCTTAATCTGAAATTTGGAAGGAAGGTAATTACACATGAATTTCTGTGTATGCCAGAATGTCCGATGCCCTTGTTGGGACGAGATCTGCTTTCTAAATTAAATGCACAAATAATTTTTGAAAAAGGGGACATTTATTTAAAAATACCTGAATCAAAGACAGGGGATATATTAATGATACAGGAAAAAGCAAAAATGCAAGAAATACCACAAGAAGTAGATGAGGCTGTGATTGATACCTACGGTCTGGAACACTGAAATACCTGGAAGATCAAAGGTAGCCCAGCCTGTAAAGGTTGAATTAAAGGAACATGCCAAACCAATAAGAATAAAACAATACCCAATAAAATCAGAAGCTAGACAAGGAATTAAGAAATTAATTGGTAAATTTTTGGAGTGTGAACTTTTGGAAGAATGTGAATCTGAATATAATACTCCAATCTTACCGGTTAGGAAGCCTTCAGGGGAATACAGGTTAGTTCAGGATTTAAGGACAATAAATCAGATAGTAAAGAACATTCATCCTGTGGTTGCGAAGCCATATACCCTTTTAACAGCTTTAAGGGAAAGTCATCAGTGGTTTACAGTGCTTGATTTAAAAGATGCTTTCTTTTGTATACGTCCGGAAAAGGAAAGTAGAAAATTGTTTGCCTTTGAGTGGGAGAATCCACAAACAGAACGAAGAACGCAATTAACGTGGACCAGGCTACCACAAGGATTTAAGACTAGCCCGACCATCTTCGGCAATCAGCTGGCAAAAGAGCTCGAGATGTGGAAACAAAGCAATCCAGAGTTACCTGGTCACCTGCTTTTACAATACGTGGATGATATACTGATCGCCACCGAGGACAGAGCAACCTGCATAAAGGTAACGATAGACCTTTTAAACTTTCTGGGACTTAATGGGTACAAAGTATCCAGAAACAAAGCACAAGTAGCAAGTCAATTGTAATATATCTGGGCTTTGAAATTTCAAAAGGACAACGACAGTTGGGAACAAACCGAAAAGAAGCCATCTGTAGTACACCAGAACCGAAAAACGTTCATGAATTGAGGGCCTTTCTGGGAATGACTGGATGGTGCAGGCTATGGATCATGAACTATGCTCTAATAGCTAAGCCATTGTATGAGGCCCAGAAAGGGACGCCTCCCTTTGAGTGGGGCCCAGAACAATGAAGGGCCTTTAAAGATCTGAAACAGGCCCTGATGACTGCTCCTGCTTTGGGACTTCCGAATTTGACTAAAGATTTCCAGTTGTTTGTTCATGAAAGGCAGCATCTGGCACTGGGAGTGCTGACCCAACGGATGGGAAGCTGGAAGCGACCAGTGGGGTACTTTTCCAAGCAACTGGACACAGTAAGTACAGGATGGCCCACCTGTCTTCGGGCAGTCGCTGCTACGGTAATGCTCATACAGGAAGCCCGAAAGTTAACTCTGGGACGGACAATAGTGGTATATGTACCACATATGGTGGTGACTGTTTTGGAACAAAAAGGGGGGTCACTGGCTTTCTCCCAGCAGGATGATGAAGTATCAAGTAATATTGACGGAGCAAGATGATGTGATACTACAAACAACTAACCTAGTTAACCCTGCAGTTTTCCTGAATTCTGTACAGGAAGAAGGACAACTGAAACATAACTGTTTAATTACAGTCGAGCAGGTGTATTCCAGCCGACAAGACCTGAAAGACACACCATGGGAGGATCCTGACTGGGAACTGTACACAGATGGCAGCAGCTTTGTAGAGAATGAAGTTCGCTACGCTAGATATGCGATAACAACAGAGAGATCGGTCATAGAGGCTAATGCTTTGCCTAGCAATACCTCAGCGCAAAAGGCAGAGCCGATAGCCTTGACGAAGGCGTTAGAACTGAGCGAAGGAAAGAAAGTAAATATTTGCACTGATTCAAAATATGCTTTTTGGTGTAGTGCATGTCCATAGGACATTGTGGGAAGAAAGAGGACTATTAACCTCTCAAGGGGCAAACATCAAATACAAAGAGGAAATATTGAAATTGTTACAAGCAGTCCAGAGACCGACAAAGGTGGCAATCATGCACTGTAAAGCACATCAGTCAGGAAATATGAAAGAAGCTATAGGGAACAGATTAGCTGATACAGCAGCTAGAGGAATAGCAAAAAAGAATGCCCTGCAAATGGCATTAATTCCCACAAAAAAACACTACACTACCAAAAGAGAAACCAAAATATTCGGAGGAAGATGAGAAATTAGGGAAGTTATTAGACGCAAAAAGGAATTTAGCAGGATGGTGGGTCACAGTTCAGGGACAGGTAGTAATCCCACCACTTCTGATGAGAGAGATATTACAGGCAAAACATAAAGAGTGTCATTGGGGCCCAGAAGCATTAATCACCTTTTTAAAGAGATATGTGGTGTCTATAAGAATGTTAGAAATGACTAAAATAATTTCTGCCAAGCGTGAAATTTGTTTGCGAAACAATCCGGTGATAAAGAGAAAAGTTCCAATGGGAACCTTGAAATCGGGAGTGCAACCTGGAGACTATTGGCAAATCGATTTTTCAGAATTACCCAGACAAAAGGGGTATCGATACATTCTGGTGGGGGTTGATACTTTTACAGGATGGCCTGAAGCTTTTCCTTGTCGGACCAATCAAGCAAAAAAAGTCATTAAATGGTTGTTACAAGAAATAATTCCAGGATTTGGAGTACCTATTGAGATATCTTCTGATAGAGGCCCACATTTTGTTGCCGAAATAGTACAAAATATTAGTAAAGTTCTAGGAATTACTTGACATTTACATACCCCCTGGAGGCCTCAATCAAATGGAAAAATAGAAAGAATGAATCAGACATTAAAAAGGCAAATTAGCAAAATACGTCAGGAGACAAATTGGCTACTACGATCAGTGATTGGCTAAATTACAATGGCCTTTGCAATCTTCCCTATTGGCTTTAGAAACTAACCAGTGGCTGTTGTCAAATATATTACCAAAATGGGAAAAGGTGAATGTGGGAGACCATGAATTGATTATAGATGCACTTGGTGTGGTCCAAGATAACCTATCTTTGGCTCTCAGTTGCATCCAGGCACAACTGTGGGCACAACCAGTGGCTGCTTCAATCATAAGAGAAGGGGAAAAAGACACTCTTCCCACCAAGATTCGAAAAATAATTTGCGATAGTGCCATTAATTTAGAGAGAAACTGCAGTCCTGGTGGAATCTGATAAACTTTACCTACGATCCCATCACAAGTACAGCCACAACTTTTGTATTAACTATACACAATGCTTCAATATATTCGATTTACCCTGTTATTGCATTAGGATTGAATCACAACGGAACCATACTCTATCCATTTGAGCATAAAGAATAGGCCCAAAAGGTGGGACAGAAGTGGCAAACTGTGGATTTGGAATCTTGTGTTGTACGAGAACAACAAGGGTTCATCTATGAAGGTAATACAATCAGAGGTCAGGATATCTGTTTAGATACTGAACAAAATGTTTGTCATTTTGCGACTCACCCTGACGAAAACCCTGAAACAGTGATTATAGATATTGGTAAGGGATGTGTATGTTTGAGAACAGCTTGCGATTTTATATCCGTAAAGGATGTTACAGATACTAGAAACCACTCAAATTTTTCTGTTTATAATTTCACTGAAATCGCGAGATGTGATTTTGCTTATTTGGCTCCAGTCACATCTCACCAGCTCTTGCAATCTAATTATACCGTAATTCAGGAACTGTTGCCTACACCCATTGGAATGAATCTCACTTCAGTGAAACAATTGCTACAACACCAAGATTTAATCAAAATTTTGAAAAAGGTCAAGGAAAACGGGCAAAGAACTTTAATAACTGTACACCACAATGTGAAAGAGAAGAGTAATATAAAAACTCATCTACACAATGTATGTAGGTGAGCAGGCACTTCTTTATTGCAGCGCTGGACGCACAGGGGATCGCTCCACCTAGTGTGCGTGCTTAGTTTCTCCGCTCCCCAAGTTATATACAATCAAAATATACATATTCATCATGTTTTCCAAGAAACAATTAACATATTCATACAATTTCTGAGAACTCATTAATATATGTAAATGCTCGTGACGCTTGCGCCTTCAGGTACACAGGTGGTCGTCTAAGGTCCTCTGGTGGTCGTCCATAGTCTTCCTCATGGTGTCCTTCAGCTGAACCCAATCTTTGCGAGTGCTCAGGTTGGTTGCAAAATCCCATTCTTGGAATCTTCTTAAGTTTTCCTCGGTTTACTGACCAGGCCTACAACTTACCATTCTCTTGACAAGCAAATTCTACCTATTCACAATGCTACATTGTTCATAGCTAGTTTATGATGAAATCAGAGATAGATTTTACCTAGCTACCCTTCTAGAAAATATATATCTAATTCAGTCTTTTTATTAATCACTTTCTAGCTTATACTCTTCTGTCAATTTCCATGCCTAGGAACAATCAATGGTTATTTCTATTAATATCTATGGATTGGCATTCTTGATATTCATGTCAAGATGGGAAGGGTAAGGGGATTTTCAAGCAGCACAACTGGTGCATATCAGGTCACACTGTCACAGGACTCAAACGAAACTTTTCTATTCAATTCTTCATCGTTCCATCTCGTTACTGTTAGTTCCTCAGTATGGAACGGCGACTCCCTGGTGAGGTTCCTATGGTTATTGTTTCTAACTTAACAATCCTAACTTATTTATTTATTAATTAAATTTAACCTATTCTATATAGACAAAATCATGTTTTGATTAAAAAAATGAGAATATTTACAACAAAGGGTGGTGAGGAGGGGGAAGGCCCGGCTGCCATCCAGCATCTCCCGCCTGAGGTGGTGAGTTGAGTAGGGGGGGATGGCAGGGCTGGGGTCCCCCCCTCAAAGCAGGGGGGGTCCCAGGGTTGATGCTCTCCCCACCTCTCTCCCCACAGCTGCTGCTCATCATCTCCTGCCTGACGCTGCCCCCCCCCCCCCCCCCCCCCGCACTGAGACTGGGCCAGACCTGCCGCTGCCTCCACGAGTTGTGCGACAGCGAGGCCGCCCGGCGCCACCTCTGCACCCCTCTCCTCCCAGCCGCCGCCAGTGCCCGGCCCTGCAGGAGGGCCGCCACCCTCACCTGTGAGTCCCTGTCATTGCCAAGGGATGGGGGGGTGGCACTTTGTCCCAAGTCTCATTTTCTGAGTCCAAACTTTGATTGTACGGTTGAAAGCCGCATTTGTATGGTTCCAAACCCCTCCTTTTTAGGGTACGAACTCTCATTTATAAGTTCCAACCCCCCGTTTTAAGGTTCAGAGACTTAAACGATTCCGTATTTCTACAATTCTATGATTTTAAGGGCACAGAGTTTCATTTTTAAGACCCAAAGTCTGATTGTGAAGGTCCAAAGCCTCAGTTTTAGGGTCCAAAGGCTCATCTGTAGCTTTCCAAGCCTCCTTTTCAGGGACCAAAGCCTCATTTTCAGGATTCGGGCCACAATTTGGAGAGCCCAAAGCCTATTTTGAGCCTCCCACGACCCATTTCTAGTAAGCAAAGACTTAAGTTTTTGTACCGACGCATCGTTTGAGGGCACAAAACCTAATTTCTGGGTTCCAAGTCTCAATCTCTTTTCCAAAGCCCAGTTTTTAGGAGCAAAACCCCATTCTGAAGGCCCAAAGCCACATTTTGAGAGTCCACACTCTCATTTATTAGGTTTTTTCAGCACCTGAGCTGCCTGCACATGACCTTTGCCTACCTGCAATCATGGCCTCCAATTATCTGCTCTAAGGAGTGCCTGGGGGCAGCCTTTGTCAGTAATGGCCCTCAGTGGGGCTCGTTAATGCTTCAGGATACTTTGGGTTTAGCTTCTGACTTGGACTTGCGGAAAGGCTTGTGCAATCTCCTCTCAGTAGCTGAGGTTCAAGGGCTCAGCCCCAAATGCCCCCTGGGGCTCGTTACAATGCAGAAAGCCCTGAAGACCCATATCCCCTTCACAATTTTCTTCAAGTCTTCACGACTTGTACAGATAATTGGAGAGGTTTCATAGTGTAGTTCAGGAGGAAGATTTCAAAGAGCACCTATTAAAAATGGATTTTTCTTAATTTTCAAGGGTACCTTTTACGACTTTTGAGTTTAAAGAAGAGGTGATAGATAGCAGCATTCTCCAATAGCTATTGATCCACGGTGTCTCCTCCAGGAGATCTGGACAGGCAGGAGAAACAGTTCCTTGAGGTCTGGCACACTGTGTAGACAACCATGCTCCTCACTTGCCCAACCCTGCCATTTCTCTCATTGGCCACCTGGGAATTCCATCCCTTTTCCTTACATCAGACTCCTCCAGTGAGGTCTGCAGCTGGAAGTTACAGCTCCTTTGTAGCAGCTCCCACCTGCTTTGCTTAGAGAAGTGGCTGTAAAGAGGCACAGAAGGGATTTTCCTAACGGCAAGCAAGCAAAAGAAATGATACAAATTAATAACTGTGTAAAAATGCCTCAGATTTTCAGGCAGAGCTCTGCTGTCTGATGATAAGCGTCCTGGGAGACGCAGGTGGAGCCTGGGCAGAGGGTCCCAGGGCACCTACACTACCACCAGGGCTCTGTGTCCCTGCACCTGCATCCTGCACCCTGGCGCTGGAGATGCCTTTTCTTTTAAAACCAAAACATCACATACTTTCCTTCCGAAGACCAGTATAGAAAAGCAAAGCAAAACAAGGAGGATAAGAACACCAAGAGTTTTAGACGTTGAGAAGTGAAGTTGAACATTTCCTTCCCTTTACATTGTTTCCTTCATTTCTTCGTTGCTTCATTGTGGTTTTTTGACATTTTCTGAACCATTCTGTCATAATCAGGCCTCTAAGAATAAAAACAATGTTTGTGTCTCACATGGAGTCCAGCGCCCTAAAACACTCCCTGCCCAGGACTGTGCTTCCCACTGCTCACCCTTTCACACAGCCAGTCACACTCGGAGGTGTTGAGCTCCCTGCACTGGTACAGAGAAGGGTGACCGTCGTCAGTGAAACGCTCTGTTTCTGCATGGACAACATATTGGTGTTGCCAGTACTTCTGGAAGGAGTCCCTCGATCAGCCAGACACACTCCCTTCACATTCGGTCCGGGGTCCCTGAGTTCTCACTCCATTTTAGGTGGAGAAAGGGAAAAGACTGTCCGTACCCACTGTCCCGATCCAATGTCGAAGGAGGTTTCAATAGGTTCCCGAGAACGAGATTAAGACACAAACGAGGTCAAATGCCGTACGCCTAGAAGAGCTTTTTATTATCAAAAGTGGAAAATAGTAGCGATAGGATAGAGGCACACAGCCAATCACACAGACAAAAGTTTCACCGTTCCGTCTCTCACACCACCCCGTGGCTCAACGGTTGCCCCTGGTGTGTTTTCTCAAGACGTTCAACTGCTCCGACAAAAGTCCTTTTTTCCCATTTGGAATAATAAGAAAGACAACAATCAGAAACAAAATCCCCACAGCTCTGCTCTGCGGTCAGGTGAATTGGGGCTGACAATGCTGAAAAGCTCTTGCATATCACGAGTGGCTTTCACCTGAGATCAGACCCTGTTCCTGTTTCCCATTGCTGTAGGGCAGGACTGACTCCTGCAGAGCCCACGGCAGAGCCGCCTGCTCCCTGAGGCACCCTCAGGCAGCACCAAGCAGAGCTCGTGAAAGGGACCTGCCAAAGCTCTTCCCGAATGGAGAGAGACAGTTTGGGGGGGTTTCTATGAGAAATGGCTTTGATGTTGCTTCGAGAAGTCTCTCCGAAGCTGTCCCTGTCTTTTCCCTCTAGGACAGTGCCCCACGCCCAGAGGCAGCAGATGTCCAACAGCAGCTCCATCAGCCAGTTCCTCCTCCTGGCGTTGGCAGACATGCGGGAGCTGCAGCTCTTGTACTCCTGGCTCTTCCTGGGCATCTAGCTGGCTGCTCTCCCGAGCAATGGCCTCATCATCAGCGCCGTAGGCCGTCACCGCTCCCACCCCTGGCCACAAGGACCGAGAGCTGGGACCCCTTAAAGGTGGTACCAGCCAGCACCACCACCACCGACGCCACCACCGGCAAAGCAGCTGGCACTGCTGCCCCTCTGCTGCCTCCTCCCACGGCCCTGCATGCTCTGATGGCCGGCCGCGGGACTCCTTGCGTCTCCTGCACCGGAATGTTGACCAGAGACCCACCGGCACATGGTGGTGCTGAGACGGGGACGTCGCTGCCACAGGGCAGCCGCGCTCCTCCTGCGGGCTGGGGCTGGCCGGTAGCCATGGAGCATGCATGCGGCCGGGCGTCACCGTGGGGACATTGTGATGTCACTAGTGAGGTTGGCCCCGTCATGCGTCCGTGTCATAAAGGGCCTCGCCCCGACACTCCTATAAAAAGGGGGGTGGGGGGTGCAGAGCCAGGACCAGCCGGCAGGACAGGGTGGCCAGACCCACCATGGCCCGGTCCTGGCGCAGCGGGGCTCGCAGCAGGAGCCGGCGCCGCCGCCGCAGCCCGGGACCTTACAAGAGCCGCCCTCGCCGCCGGTATGGGAGGAGGCAACGACGGCCTGGGGCACGCAGCCGCCGGTACGGCAAGAGCCGCCGGCGGCAGGGGACACGCAGGCGCCACCGCTGAAACGATCCCAGCGCTGGGCGTCTGCGGAGCCAGTGTCCCCACGAGCCCCGGCCACCACCGCCTCCGCGCCGCCACACCAGCGCGGCCCTGGCTCCATGAATAAAGCTGGAATTATTGCACAACGGGTGTGTTTCTTCTTGCTGTCATGTCACATGGGTGGGTGTCCATGTCTGCTGGGGGTGTGTCCGCCATGGGTGCGCATGTCCAGGAGCAGCGCAGGTCTCCAGAGATGGAGATGCCTCAGCCTGCCTGCTGCTGTGCTGGGTCTGACCCCCGTCTCCACGTCCCAGCCCATCTCCACGTCCCAGCCCATCTCCATGCCTCCTGGGCACTGGTGCCCCCTCCCTGAGGGAGCAGTGGGGGGCCCTGTGGTATGCCCAGGGATTTTGGGCCGTGAAGGCACCCAAGGCTGTCCCTGAGCACGCGGGCAGGTGCAGCCTGTCAAAGATGAGTGAAATGTGCCTCCCTCAAAAGAGGGAAGCGGACATATGGTTTCGCGAGGCAAAATAATAATGCTTGGACAGAGTTTAATAGGTTTGACGGAATTTAACAAAGTCCAACAGTGGTTAACAAGGTTCTCGAAGTTTGATGGCAAGGTTCACCTTATTAATTACTGCATGGAAGAAACATACAAAAGGCAACTGAGTTAGAATCAAGGGAGAATGATTCTCAGAGAGACCGGAGCCGCAAAGAGGAAGGAGGACCCTCCCGTCTAGTCCCGAGGTTCAGAGTGGACCCCCTTGCTCTCAGAACTCCTAATGGAGCCCAGGTGCCCCTCGATCCAATCTTAGTCTCAGACATGCACAACGGTTTATGCCTCATGACATAATCTACACAATGTTTCTAAGAATATTGCTTAGCTCCATGGATTAGTAGTGGTCCTTGCGTATTAATTGAGCATGCTATCAATCACTTAGCGAGGGTCTGTCATGGGCAAGGCATCTCTCCGCCTTGGGTAAGGAAGGATCGCTTAGTCTCAGGTAAGGACTCTCTAACCTTGAGAGGCGTCCCTGCTCAAGGGGAGAGTCACCCGGCGTGCAGTCCAGCTGCAGTTGAGGGAGAGCTCAACTTGGGCCCATCCTGATGGTCCTCTTTATAGGGTGAAGTAGATGGCTGCTAGTCAATACCATAGACAGGATAGATGTCTTCCTTTTAGCTCTGGTCTCTTGTTCTGATCTTTGGTTATCTTGGCACTCTTGGCTTTCGAAAGCACCTTTCGCAAGAGTTTTTCAAGGCACCTTCACTCCCTTGTACGGGAGACAGGGGCTTTCCTTATCGCCAGTGCACGGCACAGACGTGAGGCCTGTGGCTCCTTAGTCAGCCTGAACCAAAGTACGGCTAGGGCTCACGTGCATCCGTCACACTGCGCCTCGGGACTACAGTCAACTTCCTTCATGTCCTAGGGTGGTGGTACGGTCACCTCTTGCCTCTGCGCTGTAAGCATTTGACATACCCTGTTGGCACGCTTACAGACCCATGGTAAGCAAAGAGCTTTTAGGGTCAACTATTACTCTTCATTCCCTAGTATTCGTAATACTAGGTAGCAACCACTGTGCTGGCTGGTGGTTGTGGGCTCAGCAGGGACAGGGCTTTGGGGAGAGGCCCAGGTGAGCCTCTGGTTACAATTAAGCTGGGAAACTCTGCAGTAGAATTTTTAGTAGATACTGGGGCAACATATTCTGTTTTGAACACCTGTAGGGGGAAATTGGGAACTAAAACTGCAAATGTAATTGGAGCGACCGGGAAACAGGAAGAAAGGCCATTCCTAAAACCCCTTAATCTGAAATTTGGAAGGAAGGTAATTACACATGAATTTCTATGTATGCCAGAATGTCCGATGCCCTTGTTGGGACGAGATCTGCTTTCTAAATTAAATGCACAAATAATTTTTGAAAAAGGGGACATTTATTTAAAAATACCTGAATCAAAGACAGGGGATATATTAATGATACAGGAAAAAGCAAAAATGCAAGAAATACCACAAGAAGTAGATGAGGCTGTGATTGATACCTACGGTCTGGAACACTGAAATACCTGGAAGATCAAAGGTAGCCCAGCCTGTAAAGGTTGAATTAAAGGAACATGCCAAACCAATAAGAATAAAACAATACCCAATAAAATCAGAAGCTAGACAAGGAATTAAGAAATTAATTGGTAAATTTTTGGAGTGTGGACTTTTGGAAGAATGTGAATCTGAATATAATACTCCAATCTTACCGGTTAGGAAGCCTTCAGGGGAATACAGGTTAGTTCAGGATTTAAGGACAATAAATCAGATAGTAAAGAACATTCATCCTGTGGTTGCGAAGCCATATACCCTTTTAACAGCTTTAAGGGAAAGTCATCAGTGGTTTACAGTGCTTGATTTAAAAGATGCTTTCTTTTGTATACGTCCGGAAAAGGAAAGTAGAAAATTGTTTGCCTTTGAGTGGGAGAATCCACAAACAGAACGAAGAACGCAATTAACGTGGACCAGGCTACCACAAGGATTTAAGACTAGCCCGACCATCTTCGGCAATCAGCTGGCAAAAGAGCTCGAGATGTGGAAACAAAGCAATCCAGAGTTACCTGGTCACGTGCTTTTACAATACGTGGATGATATACTGATCGCCACCGAGGACAGAGCAACCTGCATAAAGGTAACGATAGACCTTTTAAACTTTCTGGGACTTAATGGGTACAAAGTATCCAGAAACAAAGCACAAGTAGCAAGTCAATTGTAATATATCTGGGCTTTGAAATTTCAAAAGGACAACGACAGTTGGGAACAAACCGAAAAGAAGCCATCTGTAGTACACCAGAACCGAAAAACGTTCATGAATTGAGGGCCTTTCTGGGAATGACTGGATGGTGCAGGCTATGGATCATGAACTATGCTCTAATAGCTAAGCCATTGTATGAGGCCCAGAAAGGGACGCCTCCCTTTGAGTGGGGCCCAGAACAATGAAGGGCCTTTAAAGATCTGAAACAGGCCCTGATGACTGCTCCTGCTTTGGGACTTCCGAATTTGACTAAAGATTTCCAGTTGTTTGTTCATGAAAGGCAGCATCTGGCACTGGGAGTGCTGACCCAACGGATGGGAAGCTGGAAGCGACCAGTGGGGTACTTTTCCAAGCAACTGGACACAGTAAGTACAGGATGGCCCACCTGCCTTCGGGCAGTCGCTGCTACGGTAATGCTCATACAGGAAGCCCGAAAGTTAACTCTGGGACGGACAATAGTGGTATATGTACCACATATGGTGGTGACTGTTTTGGAACAAAAAGGGGGGTCACTGGCTTTCTCCCAGCAGGATGATGAAGTATCAAGTAATATTGACGGAGCAAGATGATGTGATACTACAAACAACTAACCTAGTTAACCCTGCAGTTTTCCTGAATTCTGTACAGGAAGAAGGACAACTGAAACATAACTGTTTAATTACAGTCGAGCAGGTGTATTCCAGCCGACAAGACCTGAAAGACACACCATGGGAGGATCCTGACTGGGAACTGTACACAGATGGCAGCAGCTTTGTAGAGAATGAAGTTCGCTACGCTAGATATGCGATAACAACAGAGAGATCGGTCATAGAGGCTAATGCTTTGCCTAGCAATACCTCAGCGCAAAAGGCAGAGCCGATAGCCTTGACGAAGGCGTTAGAACTGAGCGAAGGAAAGAAAGTAAATATTTGCACTGATTCAAAATATGCTTTTTGGTGTAGTGCATGTCCATAGGACATTGTGGGAAGAAAGAGGACTATTAACCTCTCAAGGGGCAAACATCAAATACAAAGAGGAAATATTGAAATTGTTACAAGCAGTCCAGAGACCGACAAAGGTGGCAATCATGCACTGTAAAGCACATCAGTCAGGAAATATGAAAGAAGCTATAGGGAACAGATTAGCTGATACAGCAGCTAGAGGAATAGCAAAAAAGAATGCCCTGCAAATGGCATTAATTCCCACAAAAAAACACTACACTACCAAAAGAGAAACCAAAATATTCGGAGGAAGATGAGAAATTAGGGAAGTTATTAGACGCAAAAAGGAATTTAGCAGGATGGTGGGTCACAGTTCAGGGACAGGTAGTAATCCCACCACTTCTGATGAGAGAGATATTACAGGCAAAACATAAAGAGTGTCATTGGGGCCCAGAAGCATTAATCACCTTTTTAAAGAGATATGTGGTGTCTATAAGAATGTTAGAAATGACTAAAATAATTTCTGCCAAGCGTGAAATTTGTTTGCGAAACAATCCGGTGATAAAGAGAAAAGTTCCAATGGGAACCTTGAAATCGGGAGTGCAACCTGGAGACTATTGGCAAATCGATTTTTCAGAATTACCCAGACAAAAGGGGTATCGATACATTCTGGTGGGGGTTGATACTTTTACAGGATGGCCTGAAGCTTTTCCTTGTCGGACCAATCAAGCAAAAAAAGTCATTAAATGGTTGTTACAAGAAATAATTCCAGGATTTGGAGTACCTATTGAGATATCTTCTGATAGAGGCCCACATTTTGTTGCCGAAATAGTACAAAATATTAGTAAAGTTCTAGGAATTACTTGACATTTACATACCCCCTGGAGGCCTCAATCAAATGGAAAAATAGAAAGAATGAATCAGACATTAAAAAGGCAAATTAGCAAAATACGTCAGGAGACAAATTGGCTACTACGATCAGTGATTGGCTAAATTACAATGGCCTTTGCAATCTTCCCTATTGGCTTTAGAAACTAACCAGTGGCTGTTGTCAAATATATTACCAAAATGGGAAAAGGTGAATGTGGGAGACCATGAATTGATTATAGATGCACTCGGTGTGGTCCAAGATAACCTATCTTTGGCTCTCAGTTGCATCCAGGCACAACTGTGGGCACAACCAGTGGCTGCTTCAATCATAAGAGAAGGGGAAAAAGACACTCTTCCCACCAAGATTCAAAAAATAATTTGAGATAGTGCCATTAATTTAGAGAGAAACTGCAGTCCTGGTGGAATCTGATAAACTTTACCTACGATCCCATCACAAGTACAGCCACAACTTTTGTATTAACTATACACAATGCTTCAATATATTCGATTTACCCTGTTATTGCATTAGGATTGAATCACAACGGAACCATACTCTATCCATTTGAGCATAAAGTATAGGCCCAAAAGGTGGGACAGAAGTGGCAAACTGTGGATTTGGAATCTTGTGTTGTACGAGAACAACAAGGGTTCATCTGTGAAGGTAATACAATCAGAGGTCAGGATATCTGTTTAGATACTGAACAAAATGTTTGTCATTTTGCGACTCACCCTGACGAAAACCCTGAAACAGTGATTATAGATATTGGTAAGGGATGTGTATGTTTGAGAACAGCTTGCGATTTTATATCCGTAAAGGATGTTACAGATACTAGAAACCACTCAAATTTTTCTGTTTATAATTTCACTGAAATCGCGAGATGTGATTTTGCTTATTTGGCTCCAGTCACATCTCACCAGCTCTTGCAATCTAATTATACCGTAATTCAGGAACTGTTGCCTACACCCATTGGAATGAATCTCACTTCAGTGAAACAATTGCTACAACACCAAGATTTAATCAAAATTTTGAAAAAGGTCAAGGAAAACGGGCAAAGAACTTTAATAACTGTACACCACAATGTGAAAGAGAAGAGTAATATAAAAACTCATCTACACAATGTATGTAGGTGAGCAGGCACTTCTTTATTGCAGCGCTGGACGCACAGGGGATCGCTCCACCTAGTGTGCGTGCTTAGTTTCTCCGCTCCCCAAGTTATATACAATCAAAATATACATATTCATCATATTTTCCAAGAAACAATTAACATATTCATACAATTTCTGAGAACTCATTAATATATGTAAATGCTCGTGACGCTTGCGCCTTCAGGTACACAGGTGGTCGTCTAAGGTCCTCTGGTGGTCGTCCATAGTCTTCCTCATGGTGTCCTTCAGCTGAACCCAATCTTTGCGAGTGCTCAGGTTGGTTGCAAAATCCCATTCTTGGAATCTTCTTAAGTTTTCCTCGGTTTACTGACCAGGCCTACAACTTACCATTCTCTTGACAAGCAAATTCTACCTATTCACAATGCTACATTGTTCATAGCTAGTTTATGATGAAATCAGAGATAGATTTTACCTAGCTACCCTTCTAGAAAATATATATCTAATTCAGTCTTTTTATTAATCACTTTCTAGCTTATACTCTTCTGTCAATTTCCATGCCTAGGAACAATCAATGGTTATTTCTATTAATATCTATGGATTGGCATTCTTGATATTCATGTCAAGATGGGAAGGGTAAGGGGATTTTCAAGCAGCATCACTGGTGCATATCAGGTCATACTGTCACAGGACTCAAACGAAACTTTTCTATTCAATTCTTCATCGTTCCATCTCGTTACTGTTAGTTCCTCAGTATGGAACGGCGACTCCCTGGTGAGGTTCCTATGGTTATTGTTTCTAACTTAACAATCCTAACTTATTTATTTATTAATTAAATTTAACCTATTCTATATAGACAAAATCATGTTTTGATTAAAAAAATGAGAATATTTACAACAAAGGGTGGTGAGGAGGGGGAAGGCCCGGCTGCCATCCAGCATCTCCCGCCTGAGGTGGTGAGTTGAGTAGGGGGGGATGGCAGGGCTGGGGTCCCCCCCTCAAAGCAGGGGGGTCCCAGGGTTGATGCTCTCCCCACCTCTCTCCCCACAGCTGCTGCTCATCATCTCCTGCCTGACGCTGCCCCCCCCCCCCGCCCCGCACTGAGACTGGGCCAGACCTGCCGCTGCCTCCACGAGTTGTGCGACAGCGAGGCCGCCCGGCGCCACCTCTGCACCCCTCTCCTCCCAGCCGCCGCCAGTGCCCGGCCCTGCAGGAGGGCCGCCACCCTCACCTGTGAGTCCCTGTCATTGCCAAGGGATGGGGGGGTGGCACTTTGTCCCAAGTCTCATTTTCTGAGTCCAAACTTTGATTGTACGGTTGAAAGCCGCATTTGTATGGTTCCAAACCCCTCCTTTTTAGGGTACGAACTCTCATTTATAAGTTCCAACCCCCCGTTTTAAGGTTCAGAGACTTAAACGATTCCGTATTTCTACAATTCTATGATTTTAAGGGCACAGAGTTTCATTTTTAAGACCCAAAGTCTGATTGTGAAGGTCCAAAGCCTCAGTTTTAGGGTCCAAAGGCTCATCTGTAGCTTTCCAAGCCTCCTTTTCAGGGACCAAAGCCTCATTTTCAGGATTCGGGCCACAATTTGGAGAGCCCAAAGCCTATTTTGAGCCTCCCACGACCCATTTCTAGTAAGCAAAGACTTAAGTTTTTGTACCGACGCATCGTTTGAGGGCACAAAACCTAATTTCTGGGTTCCAAGTCTCAATCTCTTTTCCAAAGCCCAGTTTTTAGGAGCAAAACCCCATTCTGAAGGCCCAAAGCCACATTTTGAGAGTCCACACTCTCATTTATTAGGTTTTTTCAGCACCTGAGCTGCCTGCACATGACCTTTGCCTACCTGCAATCATGGCCTCCAATTATCTGCTCTAAGGAGTGCCTGGGGGCAGCCTTTGTCAGTAATGGCCCTCAGTGGGGCTCGTTAATGCTTCAGGATACTTTGGGTTTAGCTTCTGACTTGGACTTGTGGAAAGGCTTGTGCAATCTCCTCTCAGTAGCTGAGGTTCAAGGGCTCAGCCCCAAATGCCCCCTGGGGCTCGTTACAATGCAGAAAGCCCTGAAGACCCATATCCCCTTCACAATTTTCTTCAAGTCTTCACGACTTGTACAGATAATTGGAGAGGTTTCATAGTGTAGTTCAGGAGGAAGATTTCAAAGAGCACCTATTAAAAATGGATTTTTCTTAATTTTCAAGGGTACCTTTTACGACTTTTGAGTTTAAAGAAGAGGTGATAGATAGCAGCATTCTCCAATAGCTATTGATCCACGGTGTCTCCTCCAGGAGATCTGGACAGGCAGGAGAAACAGTTCCTTGAGGTCTGGCACACTGTGTAGACAACCATGCTCCTCACTTGCCCAACCCTGCCATTTCTCTCATTGGCCACCTGGGAATTCCATCCCTTTTCCTTACATCAGACTCCTCCAGTGAGGTCTGCAGCTGGAAGTTACAGCTCCTTTGTAGCAGCTCCCACCTGCTTTGCTTAGAGAAGTGGCTGTAAAGAGGCACAGAAGGGATTTTCCTAACGGCAAGCAAGCAAAAGAAATGATACAAATTAATAACTGTGTAAAAATGCCTCAGATTTTCAGGCAGAGCTCTGCTGTCTGATGATAAGCGTCCTGGGAGACGCAGGTGGAGCCTGGGCAGAGGGTCCCAGGGCACCTACACTACCACCAGGGCTCTGTGTCCCTGCACCTGCATCCTGCACCCTGGCGCTGGAGATGCCTTTTCTTTTAAAACCAAAACATCACATACTTTCCTTCCAAAGACCAGTATAGAAAAGCAAAGCAAAACAAGGAGGATAAGAACACCAAGAGTTTTAGACGTTGAGAAGTGAAGTTGAACATTTCCTTCCCTTTACATTGTTTCCTTCATTTCTTCGTTGCTTCATTCTGGTTTTTTGACATTTTCTGAACCATTCTGTCATAATCAGGCCTCTAAGAATAAAAACAATGTTTGTGTCTCACATGGAGTCCAGCGCCCTAAAACACTCCCTGCCCAGGACTGTGCTTCCCACTGCTCACCCTTTCACGCAGCCAGTCACACTCGGAGGTGTTGAGCTCCCTGCACTGGTACAGAGAAGGGCGACCGTCGCCAGTGAAACGCTCTGTTTCTGCATGGACAACATATTGGTGTTGCCAGTACTTCTGGAAGGAGTCCCTCGATCAGCCAGACACACTCCCTTCACATTCGGTCCGGGGTCCCTGAGTTCTCACTCCATTTTAGGTGGAGAAAGGGAAAAGACTGTCCGTACCCACTGTCCCGATCCAATGTCGAAGGAGGTTTCAATAGGTTCCCGAGAACGAGATTAAGACACAAACGAGGTCAAATGCCGTACGCCTAGAAGAGCTTTTTATTATCAAAAGTGGAAAATAGTAGCGATAGGATAGAGGCACACAGCCAATCACACAGACAAAAGTTTCACCGTTCCGTCTCTCACACCACCCCGTGGCTCAACGGTTGCCCCTGGTGTGTTTTCTCAAGACGTTCAACTGCTCCGACAAAAGTCCTTTTTTCCCATTTGGAATAATAAGAAAGACAACAATCAGAAACAAAATCCCCACAGCTCTGCTCTGCGGTCAGGTGAATTGGGGCTGACAATGCTGAAAAGCTCTTGCATATCACGAGTGGCTTTCACCTGAGATCAGACCCTGTTCCTGTTTCCCATTGCTGTAGGGCAGGACTGACTCCTGCAGAGCCCACGGCAGAGCCGCCTGCTCCCTGAGGCACCCTCAGGCAGCACCAAGCAGAGCTCGTGAAAGGGACCTGCCAAAGCTCTTCCCGAATGGAGAGAGACAGTTTGGGGGGGTTTCTATGAGAAATGGCTTTGATGTTGCTTCGAGAAGTCTCTCCGAAGCTGTCCCTGTCTTTTCCCTCTAGGACAGTGCCCCACGCCCAGAGGCAGCAGATGTCCAACAGCAGCTCCATCAGCCAGTTCCTCCTCCTGGCATTGGCAGACATGCGGGAGCTGCCGCTCTTGTACTCCTGGCTCTTCCTGGGCATCTAGCTGGCTGCTCTCCCGAGCAATGGCCTCATCATCAGCGCCGTAGGCCGTCACCGCTCCCACCCCTGGCCACAAGGACCGAGAGCTGGGACCCCTTAAAGGTGGTACCAGCCAGCACCACCACCACCGACGCCACCACCGGCAAAGCAGCTGGCACTGCTGCCCCTCTGCTGCCTCCTCCCACGGCCCTGCATGCTCTGATGGCCGGCCGCGGGACTCCTTGCGTCTCCTGCACCGGAATGTTGACCAGAGACCCACCGGCACATGGTGGTGCTGAGACGGGGACGTCGCTGCCACAGGGCAGCCGCGCTCCTCCTGCGGGCTGGGGCTGGCCGGTAGCCATGGAGCATGCATGCGGCCGGGCGTCACCGTGGGGACATTGTGATGTCACTAGTGAGGTTGGCCCCGTCATGCGTCCGTGTCATAAAGGGCCTCGCCCCGACACTCCTATAAAAAGGGGGGTGGGGGGTGCAGAGCCAGGACCAGCCGGCAGGACAGGGTGGCCAGACCCACCATGGCCCGGTCCTGGCGCAGCGGGGCTCGCAGCAGGAGCCGGCGCCGCCGCCGCAGCCCGGGACCTTACAAGAGCCGCCCTCGCCGCCGGTATGGGAGGAGGCAACGACGGCCTGGGGCACGCAGCCGCCGGTACGGCAAGAGCCGCCGGCGGCAGGGGACACGCAGGCGCCACCGCTGAAACGATCCCAGCGCTGGGCGTCTGCGGAGCCAGTGTCCCCACGAGCCCCGGCCACCACCGCCTCCGCGCCGCCACACCAGTGCGGCCCTGGCTCCATGAATAAAGCTGGAATTATTGCACAACGGGTGTGTTTCTTCTTGCTGTCATGTCACATGGGTGGGTGTCCATGTCTGCTGGGGGTGTGTCCGCCATGGGTGCGCATGTCCAGGACCAGCGCAGGTCTCCAGAGATGGAGATGCCTCAGCCTGCCTGCTGCTGTGCTGGGTCTGACCCCCGTCTCCACGTCCCAACCCATCTCCACGTCCCAGCCCATCTCCATGCCTCCCGGGCACTGGTGCCCCCTCCCTGAGGGAGCAGTGGGGGGCCCTGTGGTATGCCCAGGGATTTTGCGCCGTGAAGGCACCCAAGGCTGTCCCTGAGCACGCGGGCAGGTGCAGCCTGTCAAAGATGAGTGAAATGTGCCTCCCTCAAAAGAGGGAAGCGGACATATGGTTTCGCGAGGCAAAATAATAATGCTTGGACAGAGTTTAATAGGTTTGACGGAATTTAACAAAGTCCAACAGTGGTTAACAAGGTTCTCGAAGTTTGATGGCAAGGTTCACCTTATTAATTACTGCATGGAAGAAACATACAAAAGGCAACTGAGTTAGAATCAAGGGAGAATGATTCTCAGAGAGACCGGAGCCGCAAAGAGGAAGGAGGACCCTCCCGTCTAGTCCCGAGGTTCAGAGTGGACCCCCTTGCTCTCAGAACTCCTAATGGAGCCCAGGTGCCCCTCGATCCAATCTTAGTCTCAGACATGCACAACGGTTTATGCCTCATGACATAATCTACACAATGTTTCTAAGAATATTGCTTAGCTCCATGGATTAGTAGTGGTCCTTGCGTATTAATTGAGCATGCTATCAATCACTTAGCGAGGGTCTGTCATGGGCAAGGCATCTCTCCGCCTTGGGTAAGGAAGGATCGCTTAGTCTCAGGTAAGGACTCTCTAACCTTGAGAGGCGTCCCTGCTCAAGGGGAGAGTCACCCGGCGTGCAGTCCAGCTGCAGTTGAGGGAGAGCTCAACTTGGGCCCATCCTGATGGTCCTCTTTATAGGGTGAAGTAGATGGCTGCTAGTCAATACCATAGACAGGATAGATGTCTTCCTTTTAGCTCTGGTCTCTTGTTCTGATCTTTGGTTATCTTGGCACTCTTGGCTTTCGAAAGCACCTTTCGCAAGAGTTTTTCAAGGCACCTTCACTCCCTTGTACGGGAGACAGGGGCTTTCCTTATCGCCAGTGCACGGCACAGACGTGAGGCCTGTGGCTCCTTAGTCAGCCTGAACCAAAGTACGGCTAGGGCTCACGTGCATCCGTCACACTGCGCCTCGGGACTACAGTCAACTTCCTTCATGTCCTAGGGTGGTGGTACGGTCACCTCTTGCCTCTGCGCTGTAAGCATTTGACATACCCTGTTGGCATGCTTACAGACCCATGGTAAGCAAAGAGCTTTTAGGGTCAACTATTACTCTTCATTCCCTAGTATTCGTAATACTAGGTAGCAACCACTGTGCTGGCTGGTGGTTGTGGGCTCAGCAGGGACAGGGCTTTGGGGAGAGGCCCAGGTGAGCCTCTGGTTACAATTAAGCTGGGAAACTCTGCAGTAGAATTTTTAGTAGATACTGGGGCAACATATTCTGTTTTGAACACCTGTAGGGGGAAATTGGGAACTAAAACTGCAAATGTAATTGGAGTGACCGGGAAACAGGAAGAAAGGCCATTCCTAAAACCCCTTAATCTGAAATTTGGAAGGAAGGTAATTACACATGAATTTCTATGTATGCCAGAATGTCCGATGCCCTTGTTGGGACGAGATCTGCTTTCTAAATTAAATGCACAAATAATTTTTGAAAAAGGGGACATTTATTTAAAAATACCTGAATCAAAGACAGGGGATATATTAATGATACAGGAAAAAGCAAAAATGCAAGAAATACCACAAGAAGTAGATGAGGCTGTGATTGATACCTACGGTCTGGAACACTGAAATACCTGGAAGATCAAAGGTAGCCCAGCCTGTAAAGGTTGAATTAAAGGAACATGCCAAACCAATAAGAATAAAACAATACCCAATAAAATCAGAAGCTAGACAAGGAATTAAGAAATTAATTGGTAAATTTTTGGAGTGTGGACTTTTGGAAGAATGTGAATCTGAATATAATACTCCAATCTTACCGGTTAGGAAGCCTTCAGGGGAATACAGGTTAGTTCAGGATTTAAGGACAATAAATCAGATAGTAAAGAACATTCATCCTGTGGTTGCGAAGCCATATACCCTTTTAACAGCTTTAAGGGAAAGTCATCAGTGGTTTACAGTGCTTGATTTAAAAGATGCTTTCTTTTGTATACGTCCGGAAAAGGAAAGTAGAAAATTGTTTGCCTTTGAGTGGGAGAATCCACAAACAGAACGAAGAACGCAATTAACGTGGACCAGGCTACCACAAGGATTTAAGACTAGCCCGACCATCTTCGGCAATCAGCTGGCAAAAGAGCTCGAGATGTGGAAACAAAGCAATCCAGAGTTACCTGGTCACCTGCTTTTACAATACGTGGATGATATACTGATCGCCACCGAGGACAGAGCAACCTGCATAAAGGTAACGATAGACCTTTTAAACTTTCTGGGACTTAATGGGTACAAAGTATCCAGAAACAAAGCACAAGTAGCAAGTCAATTGTAATATATCTGGGCTTTGAAATTTCAAAAGGACAACGACAGTTGGGAACAAACCGAAAAGAAGCCATCTGTAGTACACCAGAACCGAAAAACGTTCATGAATTGAGGGCCTTTCTGGGAATGACTGGATGGTGCAGGCTATGGATCATGAACTATGCTCTAATAGCTAAGCCATTGTATGAGGCCCAGAAAGGGACGCCTCCCTTTGAGTGGGGCCCAGAACAATGAAGGGCCTTTAAAGATCTGAAACAGGCCCTGATGACTGCTCCTGCTTTGGGACTTCCGAATTTGACTAAAGATTTCCAGTTGTTTGTTCATGAAAGGCAGCATCTGGCACTGGGAGTGCTGACCCAACGGATGGGAAGCTGGAAGCGACCAGTGGGGTACTTTTCCAAGCAACTGGACACAGTAAGTACAGGATGGCCCACCTGCCTTCGGGCAGTCGCTGCTACGGTAATGCTCATACAGGAAGCCCGAAAGTTAACTCTGGGACGGACAATAGTGGTATATGTACCACATATGGTGGTGACTGTTTTGGAACAAAAAGGGGGGTCACTGGCTTTCTCCCAGCAGGATGATGAAGTATCAAGTAATATTGACGGAGCAAGATGATGTGATACTACAAACAACTAACCTAGTTAACCCTGCAGTTTTCCTGAATTCTGTACAGGAAGAAGGACAACTGAAACATAACTGTTTAATTACAGTCGAGCAGGTGTATTCCAGCCGACAAGACCTGAAAGACACACCATGGGAGGATCCTGACTGGGAACTGTACACAGATGGCAGCAGCTTTGTAGAGAATGAAGTTCGCTACGCTAGATATGCGATAACAACAGAGAGATCGGTCATAGAGGCTAATGCTTTGCCTAGCAATACCTCAGCGCAAAAGGCAGAGCCGATAGCCTTGACGAAGGCGTTAGAACTGAGCGAAGGAAAGAAAGTAAATATTTGCACTGATTCAAAATATGCTTTTTGGTGTAGTGCATGTCCATAGGACATTGTGGGAAGAAAGAGGACTATTAACCTCTCAAGGGGCAAACATCAAATACAAAGAGGAAATATTGAAATTGTTACAAGCAGTCCAGAGACCGACAAAGGTGGCAATCATGCACTGTAAAGCACATCAGTCAGGAAATATGAAAGAAGCTATAGGGAACAGATTAGCTGATACAGCAGCTAGAGGAATAGCAAAAAAGAATGCCCTGCAAGTGGCATTAATTCCCACAAAAAAACACTACACTACCAAAAGAGAAACCAAAATATTCGGAGGAAGATGAGAAATTAGGGAAGTTATTAGACGCAAAAAGGAGTTTAGCAGGATGGTGGGTCACAGTTCAGGGACAGGTAGTAATCCCACCGCTTCTGATGAGAGAGATATTACAGGCAAAACATAAAGAGTGTCATTGGGGCCCAGAAGCATTAATCACCTTTTTAAAGAGATATGTGGTGTCTATAAGAATGTTAGAAATGACTAAAATAATTTCTGCCAAGCGTGAAATTTGTTTGCGAAACAATCCGGTGATAAAGAGAAAAGTTCCAATGGGAACCTTGAAATCGGGAGTGCAACCTGGAGACTATTGGCAAATCGATTTTTCAGAATTACCCAGACAAAAGGGGTATCGATACATTCTGGTGGGGGTTGATACTTTTACAGGATGGCCTGAAGCTTTTCCTTGTCGGACCAATCAAGCAAAAAAAGTCATTAAATGGTTGTTACAAGAAATAATTCCAGGATTTGGAGTACCTATTGAGATATCTTCTGATAGAGGCCCACATTTTGTTGCCGAAATAGTACAAAATATTAGTAAAGTTCTAGGAATTACTTGACATTTACATACCCCCTGGAGGCCTCAATCAAATGGAAAAATAGAAAGAATGAATCAGACATTAAAAAGGCAAATTAGCAAAATACGTCAGGAGACAAATTGGCTACTACGATCAGTGATTGGCTAAATTACAATGGCCTTTGCAATCTTCCCTATTGGCTTTAGAAACTAACCAGTGGCTGTTGTCAAATATATTACCAAAATGGGAAAAGGTGAATGTGGGAGACCATGAATTGATTATAGATGCACTCGGTGTGGTCCAAGATAACCTATCTTTGGCTCTCAGTTGCATCCAGGCACAACTGTGGGCACAACCAGTGGCTGCTTCAATCATAAGAGAAGGGGAAAAAGACACTCTTCCCACCAAGATTCGAAAAATAATTTGCGATAGTGCCATTAATTTAGAGAGAAACTGCAGTCCTGGTGGAATCTGATAAACTTTACCTACGATCCCATCACAAGTACAGCCACAACTTTTGTATTAACTATACACAATGCTTCAATATATTCGATTTACCCTGTTATTGCATTAGGATTGAATCACAACGGAACCATACTCTATCCATTTGAGCATAAAGAATAGGCCCAAAAGGTGGGACAGAAGTGGCAAACTGTGGATTTGGAATCTTGTGTTGTACGAGAACAACAAGGGTTCATCTGTGAAGGTAATACAATCAGAGGTCAGGATATCTGTTTAGATACTGAACAAAATGTTTGTCATTTTGCGACTCACCCTGACGAAAACCCTGAAACAGTGATTATAGATATTGGTAAGGGATGTGTATGTTTGAGAACAGCTTGCGATTTTATATCCGTAAAGGATGTTACAGATACTAGAAACCACTCAAATTTTTCTGTTTATAATTTCACTGAAATCGCGAGATGTGATTTTGCTTATTTGGCTCCAGTCACATCTCACCAGCTCTTGCAATCTAATTATACCGTAATTCAGGAACTGTTGCCTACACCCATTGGAATGAATCTCACTTCAGTGAAACAATTGCTACAACACCAAGATTTAATCAAAATTTTGAAAAAGGTCAAGGAAAACGGGCAAAGAACTTTAATAACTGTACACCACAATGTGAAAGAGAAGAGTAATATAAAAACTCATCTACACAATGTATGTAGGTGAGCAGGCACTTCTTTATTGCAGCGCTGGACGCACAGGGGATCGCTCCACCTAGTGTGCGTGCTTAGTTTCTCCGCTCCCCAAGTTATATACAATCAAAATATACATATTCATCATATTTTCCAAGAAACAATTAACATATTCATACAATTTCTGAGAACTCATTAATATATGTAAATGCTCGTGACGCTTGCGCCTTCAGGTACACAGGTGGTCGTCTAAGGTCCTCTGGTGGTCGTCCATAGTCTTCCTCATGGTGTCCTTCAGCTGAACCCAATCTTTGCGAGTGCTCAGGTTGGTTGCAAAATCCCATTCTTGGAATCTTCTTAAGTTTTCCTCGGTTTACTGACCAGGCCTACAACTTACCATTCTCTTGACAAGCAAATTCTACCTATTCACAATGCTACATTGTTCATAGCTAGTTTATGATGAAATCAGAGATAGATTTTACCTAGCTACCCTTCTAGAAAATATATATCTAATTCAGTCTTTTTATTAATCACTTTCTAGCTTATACTCTTCTGTCAATTTCCATGCCTAGGAACAATCAATGGTTATTTCTATTAATATCTATGGATTGGCATTCTTGATATTCATGTCAAGATGGGAAGGGTAAGGGGATTTTCAAGCAGCACAACTGGTGCATATCAGGTCACACTGTCACAGGACTCAAACGAAACTTTTCTATTCAATTCTTCATCGTTCCATCTCGTTACTGTTAGTTCCTCAGTATGGAACGGCGACTCCCTGGTGAGGTTCCTATGGTTATTGTTTCTAACTTAACAATCCTAACTTATTTATTTATTAATTAAATTTAACCTATTCTATATAGACAAAATCATGTTTTGATTAAAAAAATGAGAATATTTACAACAAAGGGTGGTGAGGAGGGGGAAGGCCCGGCTGCCATCCAGCATCTCCCGCCTGAGGTGGTGAGTTGAGTAGGGGGGGATGGCAGGGCTGGGGTCCCCCCCTCAAAGCAGGGGGGTCCCAGGGTTGATGCTCTCCCCACCTCTCTCCCCACAGCTGCTGCTCATCATCTCCTGCCTGACGCTGCCCCCCCCCCCCCCCCCGCACTGAGACTGGGCCAGACCTGCCGCTGCCTCCACGAGTTGTGCGACAGCGAGGCCGCCCGGCGCCACCTCTGCACCCCTCTCCTCCCAGCCGCCGCCAGTGCCCGGCCCTGCAGGAGGGCCGCCACCCTCACCTGTGAGTCCCTGTCATTGCCAAGGGATGGGGGGGCGGCACTTTGTCCCAAGTCTCATTTTCTGAGTCCAAACTTTGATTGTACGGTTGAAAGCCGCATTTGTATGGTTCCAAACCCCTCCTTTTTAGGGTACGAACTCTCATTTATAAGTTCCAACCCCCCGTTTTAAGGTTCAGAGACTTAAACGATTCCGTATTTCTACAATTCTATGATTTTAAGGGCACAGAGTTTCATTTTTAAGATCCAAAGTCTGATTGTGAAGGTCCAAAGCCTCAGTTTTAGGGTCCAAAGGCTCATCTGTAGCTTTCCAAGCCTCCTTTTCAGGGACCAAAGCCTCATTTTCAGGATTCGGGCCACAATTTGGAGAGCCCAAAGCCTATTTTGAGCCTCCCACGACCCATTTCTAGTAAGCAAAGACTTAAGTTTTTGTACCGACGCATCGTTTGAGGGCACAAAACCTAATTTCTGAGTTCCAAGTCTCAATCTCTTTTCCAAAGCCCAGTTTTTAGGAGCAAAACCCCATTCTGAAGGCCCAAAGCCACATTTTGAGAGTCCACACTCTCATTTATTAGGTTTTTTCAGCACCTGAGCTGCCTGCACATGACCTTTGCCTACCTGCAATCATGGCCTCCAATTATCTGCTCTAAGGAGTGCCTGGGGGCAGCCTTTGTCAGTAATGGCCCTCAGTGGGGCTCGTTAATGCTTCAGGATACTTTGGGTTTAGCTTCTGACTTGGACTTGTGGAAAGGCTTGTGCAATCTCCTCTCAGTAGCTGAGGTTCAAGGGCTCAGCCCCAAATGCCCCCTGGGGCTCGTTACAATGCAGAAAGCCCTGAAGACCCATATCCCCTTCACAATTTTCTTCAAGTCTTCACGACTTGTACAGATAATTGGAGAGGTTTCATAGTGTAGTTCAGGAGGAAGATTTCAAAGAGCACCTATTAAAAATGGATTTTTCTTAATTTTCAAGGGTACCTTTTACGACTTTTGAGTTTAAAGAAGAGGTGATAGATAGCAGCATTCTCCAATAGCTATTGATCCACGGTGTCTCCTCCAGGAGATCTGGACAGGCAGGAGAAACAGTTCCTTGAGGTCTGGCACACTGTGTAGACAACCATGCTCCTCACTTGCCCAACCCTGCCATTTCTCTCATTGGCCACCTGGGAATTCCATCCCTTTTCCTTACATCAGACTCCTCCAGTGAGGTCTGCAGCTGGAAGTTACAGCTCCTTTGTAGCAGCTCCCACCTGCTTTGCTTAGAGAAGTGGCTGTAAAGAGGCACAGAAGGGATTTTCCTAACGGCAAGCAAGCAAAAGAAATGATACAAATTAATAACTGTGTAAAAATGCCTCAGATTTTCAGGCAGAGCTCTGCTGTCTGATGATAAGCGTCCTGGGAGACGCAGGTGGAGCCTGGGCAGAGGGTCCCAGGGCACCTACACTACCACCAGGGCTCTGTGTCCCTGCACCTGCATCCTGCACCCTGGCGCTGGAGATGCCTTTTCTTTTAAAACCAAAACATCACATACTTTCCTTCCAAAGACCAGTATAGAAAAGCAAAGCAAAACAAGGAGGATAAGAACACCAAGAGTTTTAGACGTTGAGAAGTGAAGTTGAACATTTCCTTCCCTTTACATTGTTTCCTTCATTTCTTCGTTGCTTCATTGTGGTTTTTTGACATTTTCTGAACCATTCTGTCATAATCAGGCCTCTAAGAATAAAAACAATGTTTGTGTCTCACATGGAGTCCAGCGCCCTAAAACACTCCCTGCCCAGGACTGTGCTTCCCACTGCTCACCCTTTCACGCAGCCAGTCACACTCGGAGGTGTTGAGCTCCCTGCACTGGTACAGAGAAGGGCGACCGTCGCCAGTGAAACGCTCTGTTTCTGCATGGACAACATATTGGTGTTGCCAGTACTTCTGGAAGGAGTCCCTCGATCAGCCAGACACACTCCCTTCACATTCGGTCCGGGGTCCCTGAGTTCTCACTCCATTTTAGGTGGAGAAAGGGAAAAGACTGTCCGTACCCACTGTCCCGATCCAATGTCGAAGGAGGTTTCAATAGGTTCCCGAGAACGAGATTAAGACACAAACGAGGTCAAATGCCGTACGCCTAGAAGAGCTTTTTATTATCAAAAGTGGAAAATAGTAGCGATAGGATAGAGGCACACAGCCAATCACACAGACAAAAGTTTCACCGTTCCGTCTCTCACACCACCCCGTGGCTCAACGGTTGCCCCTGGTGTGTTTTCTCAAGACGTTCAACTGCTCCGACAAAAGTCCTTTTTTCCCATTTGGAATAATAAGAAAGACAACAATCAGAAACAAAATCCCCACAGCTCTGCTCTGCGGTCAGGTGAATTGGGGCTGACAATGCTGAAAAGCTCTTGCATATCACGAGTGGCTTTCACCTGAGATCAGACCCTGTTCCTGTTTCCCATTGCTGTAGGGCAGGACTGACTCCTGCAGAGCCCACGGCAGAGCCGCCTGCTCCCTGAGGCACCCTCAGGCAGCACCAAGCAGAGCTCGTGAAAGGGACCTGCCAAAGCTCTTCCCGAATGGAGAGAGACAGTTTGGGGGGGTTTCTATGAGAAATGGCTTTGATGTTGCTTCGAGAAGTCTCTCCGAAGCTGTCCCTGTCTTTTCCCTCTAGGACAGTGCCCCACGCCCAGAGGCAGCAGATGTCCAACAGCAGCTCCATCAGCCAGTTCCTCCTCCTGGCGTTGGCAGACATGCGGGAGCTGCAGCTCTTGTACTCCTGGCTCTTCCTGGGCATCTAGCTGGCTGCTCTCCCGAGCAATGGCCTCATCATCAGCGCCGTAGGCCGTCACCGCTCCCACCCCTGGCCACAAGGACCGAGAGCTGGGACCCCTTAAAGGTGGTACCAGCCAGCACCACCACCACTGACGCCACCACCGGCAAAGCAGCTGGCACTGCTGCCCCTCTGCTGCCTCCTCCCACGGCCCTGCATGCTCTGATGGCCGGCCGCGGGACTCCTTGCGTCTCCTGCACCGGAATGTTGACCAGAGACCCACCGGCACATGGTGGTGCTGAGACGGGGACGTCGCTGCCACAGGGCAGCCGCGCTCCTCCTGCGGGCTGGGGCTGGCCGGTAGCCATGGAGCATGCATGCGGCCGGGCGTCACCGTGGGGACATTGTGATGTCACTAGTGAGGTTGGCCCCGTCATGCGTCCGTGTCATAAAGGGCCTCGCCCCGACACTCCTATAAAAAGGGGGGTGGGGGGTGCAGAGCCAGGACCAGCCGGCAGGACAGGGTGGCCAGACCCACCATGGCCCGGTCCTGGCGCAGCGGGGCTCGCAGCAGGAGCCGGCGCCGCCGCCGCAGCCCGGGACCTTACAAGAGCCGCCCTCGCCGCCGGTATGGGAGGAGGCAACGACGGCCTGGGGCACGCAGCCGCCGGTACGGCAAGAGCCGCCGGCGGCAGGGGACACGCAGGCGCCACCGCTGAAACGATCCCAGCGCTGGGCGTCTGCGGAGCCAGTGTCCCCACGAGCCCCGGCCACCACCGCCTCCGCGCCGCCACACCAGTGCGGCCCTGGCTCCATGAATAAAGCTGGAATTATTGCACAACGGGTGTGTTTCTTCTTGCTGTCATGTCACATGGGTGGGTGTCCATGTCTGCTGGGGGTGTGTCCGCCATGGGTGCGCATGTCCAGGACCAGCGCAGGTCTCCAGAGATGGAGATGCCTCAGCCTGCCTGCTGCTGTGCTGGGTCTGACCCCCGTCTCCACGTCCCAACCCATCTCCACGTCCCAGCCCATCTCCATGCCTCCCGGGCACTGGTGCCCCCTCCCTGAGGGAGCAGTGGGGGGCCCTGTGGTATGCCCAGGGATTTTGCGCCGTGAAGGCACCCAAGGCTGTCCCTGAGCACGCGGGCAGGTGCAGCCTGTCAAAGATGAGTGAAATGTGCCTCCCTCAAAAGAGGGAAGCGGACATATGGTTTCGCGAGGCAAAATAATAATGCTTGGACAGAGTTTAATAGGTTTGACGGAATTTAACAAAGTCCAACAGTGGTTAACAAGGTTCTCGAAGTTTGATGGCAAGGTTCACCTTATTAATTACTGCATGGAAGAAACATACAAAAGGCAACTGAGTTAGAATCAAGGGAGAATGATTCTCAGAGAGACCGGAGCCGCAAAGAGGAAGGAGGACCCTCCCGTCTAGTCCCGAGGTTCAGAGTGGACCCCCTTGCTCTCAGAACTCCTAATGGAGCCCAGGTGCCCCTCGATCCAATCTTAGTCTCAGACATGCACAACGGTTTATGCCTCATGACATAATCTACACAATGTTTCTAAGAATATTGCTTAGCTCCATGGATTAGTAGTGGTCCTTGCGTATTAATTGAGCATGCTATCAATCACTTAGCGAGGGTCTGTCATGGGCAAGGCATCTCTCCGCCTTGGGTAAGGAAGGATCGCTTAGTCTCAGGTAAGGACTCTCTAACCTTGAGAGGCGTCCCTGCTCAAGGGGAGAGTCACCCGGCATGCAGTCCAGCTGCAGTTGAGGGAGAGCTCAACTTGGGCCCATCCTGATGGTCCTCTTTATAGGGTGAAGTAGATGGCTGCTAGTCAATACCATAGACAGGATAGATGTCTTCCTTTTAGCTCTGGTCTCTTGTTCTGATCTTTGGTTATCTTGGCACTCTTGGCTTTCGAAAGCACCTTTCGCAAGAGTTTTTCAAGGCACCTTCACTCCCTTGTACTGGAGACAGGGGCTTTCCTTATCGCCAGTGCACGGCACAGACGTGAGGCCTGTGGCTCCTTAGTCAGCCTGAACCAAAGTACGGCTAGGGCTCACGTGCATCCGTCACACTGCGCCTCGGGACTACAGTCAACTTCCTTCATGTCCTAGGGTGGTGGTACGGTCACCTCTTGCCTCTGCGCTGTAAGCATTTGACATACCCTGTTGGCACGCTTACAGACCCATGGTAAGCAAAGAGCTTTTAGGGTCAACTATTACTCTTCATTCCCTAGTATTCGTAATACTAGGTAGCAACCACTGTGCTGGCTGGTGATTGTGGGCTCAGCAGGGACAGGGCTTTGGGGAGAGGCCCAGGTGAGCCTCTGGTTACAATTAAGCTGGGAAACTCTGCAGTAGAATTTTTAGTAGATACTGGGGCAACATATTCTGTTTTGAACACCTGTAGGGGGAAATTGGGAACTAAAACTGCAAATGTAATTGGAGCGACCGGGAAACAGGAAGAAAGGCCATTCCTAAAACCCCTTAATCTGAAATTTGGAAGGAAGGTAATTACACATGAATTTCTATGTATGCCAGAATGTCCGATGCCCTTGTTGGGATGAGATCTGCTTTCTAAATTAAATGCACAAATAATTTTTGAAAAAGGGGACATTTATTTAAAAATACCTGAATCAAAGACAGGGGATATATTAATGATACAGGAAAAAGCAAAAATGCAAGAAATACCACAAGAAGTAGATGAGGCTGTGATTGATACCTACGGTCTGGAACACTGAAATACCTGGAAGATCAAAGGTAGCCCAGCCTGTAAAGGTTGAATTAAAGGAACATGCCAAACCAATAAGAATAAAACAATACCCAATAAAATCAGAAGCTAGACAAGGAATTAAGAAATTAATTGGTAAATTTTTGGAGTGTGGACTTTTGGAAGAATGTGAATCTGAATATAATACTCCAATCTTACCGGTTAGGAAGCCTTCAGGGGAATACAGGTTAGTTCAGGATTTAAGGACAATAAATCAGATAGTAAAGAACATTCATCCTGTGGTTGCGAAGCCATATACCCTTTTAACAGCTTTAAGGGAAAGTCATCAGTGGTTTACAGTGCTTGATTTAAAAGATGCTTTCTTTTGTATACGTCCGGAAAAGGAAAGTAGAAAATTGTTTGCCTTTGAGTGGGAGAATCCACAAACAGAACGAAGAACGCAATTAACGTGGACCAGGCTACCACAAGGATTTAAGACTAGCCCGACCATCTTCGGCAATCAGCTGGCAAAAGAGCTCGAGATGTGGAAACAAAGCAATCCAGAGTTACCTGGTCACCTGCTTTTACAATACGTGGATGATATACTGATCGCCACCGAGGACAGAGCAACCTGCATAAAGGTAACGATAGACCTTTTAAACTTTCTGGGACTTAATGGGTACAAAGTATCCAGAAACAAAGCACAAGTAGCAAGTCAATTGTAATATATCTGGGCTTTGAAATTTCAAAAGGACAACGACAGTTGGGAACAAACCGAAAAGAAGCCATCTGTAGTACACCAGAACCGAAAAACGTTCATGAATTGAGGGCCTTTCTGGGAATGACTGGATGGTGCAGGCTATGGATCATGAACTATGCTCTAATAGCTAAGCCATTGTATGAGGCCCAGAAAGGGACGCCTCCCTTTGAGTGGGGCCCAGAACAATGAAGGGCCTTTAAAGATCTGAAACAGGCCCTGATGACTGCTCCTGCTTTGGGACTTCCGAATTTGACTAAAGATTTCCAGTTGTTTGTTCATGAAAGGCAGCATCTGGCACTGGGAGTGCTGACCCAACGGATGGGAAGCTGGAAGCGACCAGTGGGGTACTTTTCCAAGCAACTGGACACAGTAAGTACAGGATGGCCCACCTGTCTTCGGGCAGTCGCTGCTACGGTAATGCTCATACAGGAAGCCCGAAAGTTAACTCTGGGACGGACAATAGTGGTATATGTACCACATATGGTGGTGACTGTTTTGGAACAAAAAGGGGGGTCACTGGCTTTCTCCCAGCAGGATGATGAAGTATCAAGTAATATTGACGGAGCAAGATGATGTGATACTACAAACAACTAACCTAGTTAACCCTGCAGTTTTCCTGAATTCTGTACAGGAAGAAGGACAACTGAAACATAACTGTTTAATTACAGTCGAGCAGGTGTATTCCAGCCGACAAGACCTGAAAGACACACCATGGGAGGATCCTGACTGGGAACTGTACACAGATGGCAGCAGCTTTGTAGAGAATGAAGTTCGCTACGCTAGATATGCGATAACAACAGAGAGATCGGTCATAGAGGCTAATGCTTTGCCTAGCAATACCTCAGCGCAAAAGGCAGAGCCGATAGCCTTGACGAAGGCGTTAGAACTGAGCGAAGGAAAGAAAGTAAATATTTGCACTGATTCAAAATATGCTTTTTGGTGTAGTGCATGTCCATAGGACATTGTGGGAAGAAAGAGGACTATTAACCTCTCAAGGGGCAAACATCAAATACAAAGAGGAAATATTGAAATTGTTACAAGCAGTCCAGAGACCGACAAAGGTGGCAATCATGCACTGTAAAGCACATCAGTCAGGAAATATGAAAGAAGCTATAGGGAACAGATTAGCTGATACAGCAGCTAGAGGAATAGCAAAAAAGAATGCCCTGCAAATGGCATTAATTCCCACAAAAAAACACTACACTACCAAAAGAGAAACCAAAATATTCGGAGGAAGATGAGAAATTAGGGAAGTTATTAGACGCAAAAAGGAATTTAGCAGGATGGTGGGTCACAGTTCAGGGACAGGTAGTAATCCCACCACTTCTGATGAGAGAGATATTACAGGCAAAACATAAAGAGTGTCATTGGGGCCCAGAAGCATTAATCACCTTTTTAAAGAGATATGTGGTGTCTATAAGAATGTTAGAAATGACTAAAATAATTTCTGCCAAGCGTGAAATTTGTTTGCGAAACAATCCGGTGATAAAGAGAAAAGTTCCAATGGGAACCTTGAAATCGGGAGTGCAACCTGGAGACTATTGGCAAATCGATTTTTCAGAATTACCCAGACAAAAGGGGTATCGATACATTCTGGTGGGGGTTGATACTTTTACAGGATGGCCTGAAGCTTTTCCTTGTCGGACCAATCAAGCAAAAAAAGTCATTAAATGGTTGTTACAAGAAATAATTCCAGGATTTGGAGTACCTATTGAGATATCTTCTGATAGAGGCCCACATTTTGTTGCCGAAATAGTACAAAATATTAGTAAAGTTCTAGGAATTACTTGACATTTACATACCCCCTGGAGGCCTCAATCAAATGGAAAAATAGAAAGAATGAATCAGACATTAAAAAGGCAAATTAGCAAAATACGTCAGGAGACAAATTGGCTACTACGATCAGTGATTGGCTAAATTACAATGGCCTTTGCAATCTTCCCTATTGGCTTTAGAAACTAACCAGTGGCTGTTGTCAAATATATTACCAAAATGGGAAAAGGTGAATGTGGGAGACCATGAATTGATTATAGATGCACTCGGTGTGGTCCAAGATAACCTATCTTTGGCTCTCAGTTGCATCCAGGCACAACTGTGGGCACAACCAGTGGCTGCTTCAATCATAAGAGAAGGGGAAAAAGACACTCTTCCCACCAAGATTCGAAAAATAATTTGCGATAGTGCCATTAATTTAGAGAGAAACTGCAGTCCTGGTGGAATCTGATAAACTTTACCTACGATCCCATCACAAGTACAGCCACAACTTTTGTATTAACTATACACAATGCTTCAATATATTCGATTTACCCTGTTATTGCATTAGGATTGAATCACAACGGAACCATACTCTATCCATTTGAGCATAAAGAATAGGCCCAAAAGGTGGGACAGAAGTGGCAAACTGTGGATTTGGAATCTTGTGTTGTACGAGAACAACAAGGGTTCATCTGTGAAGGTAATACAATCAGAGGTCAGGATATCTGTTTAGATACTGAACAAAATGTTTGTCATTTTGCGACTCACCCTGACGAAAACCCTGAAACAGTGATTATAGATATTGGTAAGGGATGTGTATGTTTGAGAACAGCTTGCGATTTTATATCCGTAAAGGATGTTACAGATACTAGAAACCACTCAAATTTTTCTGTTTATAATTTCACTGAAATCGCGAGATGTGATTTTGCTTATTTGGCTCCAGTCACATCTCACCAGCTCTTGCAATCTAATTATACCGTAATTCAGGAACTGTTGCCTACACCCATTGGAATGAATCTCACTTCAGTGAAACAATTGCTACAACACCAAGATTTAATCAAAATTTTGAAAAAGGTCAAGGAAAACGGGCAAAGAACTTTAATAACTGTACACCACAATGTGAAAGAGAAGAGTAATATAAAAACTCATCTACACAATGTATGTAGGTGAGCAGGCACTTCTTTATTGCAGCGCTGGACGCACAGGGGATCGCTCCACCTAGTGTGCGTGCTTAGTTTCTCCGCTCCCCAAGTTATATACAATCAAAATATACATATTCATCATATTTTCCAAGAAACAATTAACATATTCATACAATTTCTGAGAACTCATTAATATATGTAAATGCTCGTGACGCTTGCGCCTTCAGGTACACAGGTGGTCGTCTAAGGTCCTCTGGTGGTCGTCCATAGTCTTCCTCATGGTGTCCTTCAGCTGAACCCAATCTTTGCGAGTGCTCAGGTTGGTTGCAAAATCCCATTCTTGGAATCTTCTTAAGTTTTCCTCGGTTTACTGACCAGGCCTACAACTTACCATTCTCTTGACAAGCAAATTCTACCTATTCACAATGCTACATTGTTCATAGCTAGTTTATGATGAAATCAGAGATAGATTTTACCTAGCTACCCTTCTAGAAAATATATATCTAATTCAGTCTTTTTATTAATCACTTTCTAGCTTATACTCTTCTGTCAATTTCCATGCCTAGGAACAATCAATGGTTATTTCTATTAATATCTATGGATTGGCATTCTTGATATTCATGTCAAGATGGGAAGGGTAAGGGGATTTTCAAGCAGCATCACTGGTGCATATCAGGTCACACTGTCACAGGACTCAAACGAAACTTTTCTATTCAATTCTTCATCGTTCCATCTCGTTACTGTTAGTTCCTCAGTATGGAACGGCGACTCCCTGGTGAGGTTCCTATGGTTATTGTTTCTAACTTAACAATCCTAACTTATTTATTTATTAATTAAATTTAACCTATTCTATATAGACAAAATCATGTTTTGATTAAAAAAATGAGAATATTTACAACAAAGGGTGGTGAGGAGGGGGAAGGCCCGGCTGCCATCCAGCATCTCCCGCCTGAGGTGGTGAGTTGAGTAGGGGGGGATGGCAGGGCTGGGGTCCCCCCCTCAAAGCAGGGGGGTCCCAGGGTTGATGCTCTCCCCACCTCTCTCCCCACAGCTGCTGCTCATCATCTCCTGCCTGACGCTGCCCCCCCCCCCCCGCCCCGCACTGAGACTGGGCCAGACCTGCCGCTGCCTCCACGAGTTGTGCGACAGCGAGGCCGCCCGGCGCCACCTCTGCACCCCTCTCCTCCCAGCCGCCGCCAGTGCCCGGCCCTGCAGGAGGGCCGCCACCCTCACCTGTGAGTCCCTGTCATTGCCAAGGGATGGGGGGGTGGCACTTTGTCCCAAGTCTCATTTTCTGAGTCCAAACTTTGATTGTACGGTTGAAAGCCGCATTTGTATGGTTCCAAACCCCTCCTTTTTAGGGTACGAACTCTCATTTATAAGTTCCAACCCCCCGTTTTAAGGTTCAGAGACTTAAACGATTCCGTATTTCTACAATTCTATGATTTTAAGGGCACAGAGTTTCATTTTTAAGACCCAAAGTCTGATTGTGAAGGTCCAAAGCCTCAGTTTTAGGGTCCAAAGGCTCATCTGTAGCTTTCCAAGCCTCCTTTTCAGGGACCAAAGCCTCATTTTCAGGATTCGGGCCACAATTTGGAGAGCCCTAAGCCTATTTTGAGCCTCCCACGACCCATTTCTAGTAAGCAAAGACTTAAGTTTTTGTACCGACGCATCGTTTGAGGGCACAAAACCTAATTTCTGTGTTCCAAGTCTCAATCTCTTTTCCAAAGCCCAGTTTTTAGGAGCAAAACCCCATTCTGAAGGCCCAAAGCCACATTTTGAGAGTCCACACTCTCATTTATTAGGTTTTTTCAGCATCTGAGCTGCCTGCACATGACCTTTGCCTACCTGCAATCATGGCCTCCAATTATCTGCTCTAAGGAGTGCCTGGGGGCAGCCTTTGTCAGTAATGGCCCTCAGTGGGGCTCGTTAATGCTTCAGGATACTTTGGGTTTAGCTTCTGACTTGGACTTGTGGAAAGGCTTGTGCAATCTCCTCTCAGTAGCTGAGGTTCAAGGGCTCAGCCCCAAATGCCCCCTGGGGCTCGTTACAATGCAGAAAGCCCTGAAGACCCATATCCCCTTCACAATTTTCTTCAAGTCTTCACGACTTGTACAGATAATTGGAGAGGTTTCATAGTGTAGTTCAGGAGGAAGATTTCAAAGAGCACCTATTAAAAATGGATTTTTCTTAATTTTCAAGGGTACCTTTTACGACTTTTGAGTTTAAAGAAGAGGTGATAGATAGCAGCATTCTCCAATAGCTATTGATCCACGGTGTCTCCTCCAGGAGATCTGGACAGGCAGGAGAAACAGTTCCTTGAGGTCTGGCACACTGTGTAGACAACCATGCTCCTCACTTGCCCAACCCTGCCATTTCTCTCATTGGCCACCTGGGAATTCCATCCCTTTTCCTTACATCAGACTCCTCCAGTGAGGTCTGCAGCTGGAAGTTACAGCTCCTTTGTAGCAGCTCCCACCTGCTTTGCTTAGAGAAGTGGCTGTAAAGAGGCACAGAAGGGATTTTCCTAACGGCAAGCAAGCAAAAGAAATGATACAAATTAATAACTGTGTAAAAATGCCTCAGATTTTCAGGCAGAGCTCTGCTGTCTGATGATAAGCGTCCTGGGAGACGCAGGTGGAGCCTGGGCAGAGGGTCCCAGGGCACCTACACTACCACCAGGGCTCTGTGTCCCTGCACCTGCATCCTGCACCCTGGCGCTGGAGATGCCTTTTCTTTTAAAACCAAAACATCACATACTTTCCTTCCAAAGACCAGTATAGAAAAGCAAAGCAAAACAAGGAGGATAAGAACACCAAGAGTTTTAGACGTTGAGAAGTGAAGTTGAACATTTCCTTCCCTTTACATTGTTTCCTTCATTTCTTCGTTGCTTCATTGTGGTTTTTTGACATTTTCTGAACCATTCTGTCATAATCAGGCCTCTAAGAATAAAAACAATGTTTGTGTCTCACATGGAGTCCAGCGCCCTAAAACACTCCCTGCCCAGGACTGTGCTTCCCACTGCTCACCCTTTCACGCAGCCAGTCACACTCGGAGGTGTTGAGCTCCCTGCACTGGTACAGAGAAGGGCGACCGTCGCCAGTGAAACGCTCTGTTTCTGCATGGACAACATATTGGTGTTGCCAGTACTTCTGGAAGGAGTCCCTCGATCAGCCAGACACACTCCCTTCACATTCGGTCCGGGGTCCCTGAGTTCTCACTCCATTTTAGGTGGAGAAAGGGAAAAGACTGTCCGTACCCACTGTCCCGATCCAATGTCGAAGGAGGTTTCAATAGGTTCCCGAGAACGAGATTAAGACACAAACGAGGTCAAATGCCGTACGCCTAGAAGAGCTTTTTATTATCAAAAGTGGAAAATAGTAGCGATAGGATAGAGGCACACAGCCAATCACACAGACAAAAGTTTCACCGTTCCGTCTCTCACACCACCCCGTGGCTCAACGGTTGCCCCTGGTGTGTTTTCTCAAGACGTTCAACTGCTCCGACAAAAGTCCTTTTTTCCCATTTGGAATAATAAGAAAGACAACAATCAGAAACAAAATCCCCACAGCTCTGCTCTGCGGTCAGGTGAATTGGGCTGACAATGCTGAAAAGCTCTTGCATATCACGAGTGGCTTTCACCTGAGATCAGACCCTGTTCCTGTTTCCCATTGCTGTAGGGCAGGACTGACTCCTGCAGAGCCCACGGCAGAGCCGCCTGCTCCCTGAGGCACCCTCAGGCAGCACCAAGCAGAGCTCGTGAAAGGGACCTGCCAAAGCTCTTCCCGAATGGAGAGAGACAGTTTGGGGGGGTTTCTATGAGAAATGGCTTTGATGTTGCTTCGAGAAGTCTCTCCGAAGCTGTCCCTGTCTTTTCCCTCTAGGACAGTGCCCCACGCCCAGAGGCAGCAGATGTCCAACAGCAGCTCCATCAGCCAGTTCCTCCTCCTGGCGTTGGCAGACATGCGGGAGCTGCAGCTCTTGTACTCCTGGCTCTTCCTGGGCATCTAGCTGGCTGCTCTCCCGAGCAATGGCCTCATCATCAGCGCCGTAGGCCGTCACCGCTCCCACCCCTGGCCACAAGGACCGAGAGCTGGGACCCCTTAAAGGTGGTACCAGCCAGCACCACCACCACCGACGCCACCACCGGCAAAGCAGCTGGCACTGCTGCCCCTCTGCTGCCTCCTCCCACGGCCCTGCATGCTCTGATGGCCGGCCGCGGGACTCCTTGCGTCTCCTGCACCGGAATGTTGACCAGAGACCCACCGGCACATGGTGGTGCTGAGACGGGGACGTCGCTGCCACAGGGCAGCCGCGCTCCTCCTGCGGGCTGGGGCTGGCCGGTAGCCATGGAGCATGCATGCGGCCGGGCGTCACCGTGGGGACATTGTGATGTCACTAGTGAGGTTGGCCCCGTCATGCGTCCGTGTCATAAAGGGCCTCGCCCCGACACTCCTATAAAAAGGGGGGTGGGGGGTGCAGAGCCAGGACCAGCCGGCAGGACAGGGTGGCCAGACCCACCATGGCCCGGTCCTGGCGCAGCGGGGCTCGCAGCAGGAGCCGGCGCCGCCGCCGCAGCCCGGGACCTTACAAGAGCCGCCCTCGCCGCCGGTATGGGAGGAGGCAACGACGGCCTGGGGCACGCAGCCGCCGGTACGGCAAGAGCCGCCGGCGGCAGGGGACACGCAGGCGCCACCGCTGAAACGATCCCAGCGCTGGGCGTCTGCGGAGCCAGTGTCCCCACGAGCCCCGGCCACCACCGCCTCCGCGCCGCCACACCAGTGCGGCCCTGGCTCCATGAATAAAGCTGGAATTATTGCACAACGGGTGTGTTTCTTCTTGCTGTCATGTCACATGGGTGGGTGTCCATGTCTGCTGGGGTGTGTCCGCCATGGGTGCGCATGTCCAGGACCAGCGCAGGTCTCCAGAGATGGAGATGCCTCAGCCTGCCTGCTGCTGTGCTGGGTCTGACCCCCGTCTCCACGTCCCAACCCATCTCCACGTCCCAGCCCATCTCCATGCCTCCCGGGCACTGGTGCCCCCTCCCTGAGGGAGCAGTGGGGGGCCCTGTGGTATGCCCAGGGATTTTGGGCCGTGTGAAGGCACCCAAGGCTGTCCCTGAGA
>NW_026776302.1:0-52153 GCF_030936135.1 Gavia stellata | reverse complement strand
TCAATTTCGGAGTTAAGCTCTGGCCAGATTGAGCAGGAGAGGCTGTGTACGTTGGAAGTTTTAGTAGGCTAAACAAGTTCAGAGCCCAAGTGTTTGTGGTTCGTTTGAGACGTTACCAGTGGGAGATGAGGACCAGCAAGAGCTTTCAGGGCTGGCACCTTTAGTGTAGGAGCAATCCTTGGACGTTCGCAATTTCGGTGTTGAGCTCTGGCCAGATTGAGCAGGAGAGGCTGTGTACGTTGGAAGTTTTAGTAGGCTAAACAAGTTCAGAGGCCAAGTGTTTGTGGTTCGTTTGAGAGGTTACCAGTGGGAGATGAGGACCAGCAAGAGCTTTCAGGGCTGGCACCTTTAGTGTAGGAGCAATCGCTGGACGTTCGCAATTTCGGAGTTGAGCTCTGGCCAGATTGAGCAGGAGAGGCTGTGTACGTTGGAAGTTTTAGTAGGCTAAACAAGTTCAGAGGCCAAGTGTTTGTGGTTCGTTTGAGAGGTTACCAGTGGGAGATGAGGACCAGCAAGAGCTTTCAGGGCTGGCACCTTTAGTGTAGGAGCAATCGCTGGACGTTCGCAATGTCGGTGTTGAGCTCTGGCCAGATTGAGCAGGAGAGGCTGTGTACGTTGGAAGTTTTAGTAGGCTAAACAAGTTCAGAGCCCAAGTGTTTGTGGTTCGTTTGAGAGGTTACCAGTGGGAGATGAGGACCAGCAAGAGTTTTCAGGGCTGGCACCTTTAGTGTAGGAGCAATCCCTGGACGTTCGCAATGTCGGTGTTGAGCTCTGGCCAGATTGAGCAGGAGAGGCTGTGTACGTTGGAAGTTTTAGTAGGCTAAAGAAGTTCAGAGCCCAAGTGTTTGTGGTTCGTTTGAGAGGTTACCAGTGGGAGATGAGGACCAGCAAGAGCTTTCAGGGCTGGCACCTTTAGTGTAGGAGCAATCCCTGGACGTTCGCAATGTCGGTGTTGAGCTCTGGCCAGATTGAGCAGGAGAGGCTGTGTACGTTGGAAGTTTTAGTAGGCTAAACAAGTTCAGAGCCCAAATGTTTGTGGTTCGTTTGAGAGGTTACCAGTGGGAGATGAGGACCAGCAAGAGCTTTCAGGGCCGGCACCTTTAGTGTAGGAGCAATCCTTGGACGTTCGCAATTTCGGTGTTGAGCTCTGGCCAGATTGAGCAGGAGAGGCTGTGTACGTTGGAAGTTTTAGTAGGCTAAACAAGTTCAGAGGCCAAGTGTTTGTGGTTCGTTTGAGAGGTTACCAGTGGGAGATGAGGACCAGCAAGAGCTTTCAGGGCTGGCACCTTTAGTGTAGGAGCAATCGCTGGACGTTCGCAATTTCGGAGTTGAGCTCTGGCCAGATTGAGCAGGAGAGGCTGTGTACGTTGGAAGTTTTAGTAGGCTAAACAAGTTCAGAGCCCAAGTGTTTGTGGTTCGTTTGAGAGGTTACCAGTGGGAGATGAGGACCAGCAAGAGCTTTCAGGGCTGGCACCTTTAGTGCAGGAGCAATCCCTGGACGTTCGCAATTTCGGATTTGAATTATGGCAAATTGAGCAGGAGAGGCTGTGTACGTTGGAAGTTTTAGTAGGCTAAACAAGTTCAGAGGCCAAGTGTTTGTGGTTCGTTTGAGAGGTTACCAGTGGGAGATGAGGACCAGCAAGAGCTTTCAGGGCTGGCACCTTTAGTGTAGGAGCAATCCCTGGACGTTCGCAATGTCGGTGTTGAGCTCTGGCCAGATTGAGCAGAGAGGCTGTGTACGTTGGAGGTTTTAGTAGGCTAAACAAGTTCAGAGCCCAAGTGTTTGTGGTTCGTTTGAGAGGTTACCAGTGGGAGATGAGGACCAGCAAGAGCTTTCAGGGCTGGCACCTTTAGTGTAGGAGCAATCCTTGGACGTTCGCAATGTCGGTGTTGAATTTTGGCAAATTGAGCAGGAGAGGCTGTGTACGTTGGAAGTTTTAGTAGGCTAAACAAGTTCAGAGCCCAAGTGTTTGTGGTTCGTTTGAGAGGTTACCAGTGGGAGATGAGGACCAGCAAGAGCTTTCAGGGCTGGCACCTTTAGTGTAGGAGCAATCGCTGGACGTTCGCAATGTCGGTGTTGAGCTCTGGCCAGATTGAGCAGGAGAGGCTGTGTACGTTGGAAGTTTTAGTAGGCTAAACAAGTTCAGAGCCCAAGTGTTTGTGGTTCGTTTGAGAGGTTACCAGTGGGAGATGAGGACCAGCAAGAGCTTTCAGGGCTGGCACCTTTAGTGTAGGAGCAATCCTTGGACGTTCGCAATTTCGGAGTTGAGCTCTGGCCAGATTGAGCAGGAGAGGCTGTGTACGTTGGAAGTTTTAGTAGGCTAAACAAGTTCAGAGCCCAAGTGTTTGTGGTTCGTTTGAGAGGTTACCAGTGGGAGATGAGGACCAGCAAGAGTTTTCAGGGCTGGCACCTTTAGTGTAGGAGCAATCCCTGGACGTTCGCAATTTCGGTGTTGAGCTCTGGCCAGATTGAGCAGGAGAGGCTGTGTACGTTGGAAGTTTTAGTAGGCTAAACAAGTTCAGAGCCCAAGTGTTTGTGGTTCGTTTGAGAGGTTACCAGTGGGAGATGAGGACCAGCAAGAGCTTTCAGGGCGGCACCTTTAGTGTAGGAGCAATCCCTGGACGTTCGCAATTTCGGTGTTGAGCTCTGGCCAGATTGAGCAGGAGAGGCTGTGTACGTTGGAAGTTTTAGTAGGCTAAAGAAGTTCAGAGCCCAAGTGTTTGTGGTTCGTTTGAGAGGTTACCAGTGGGAGATGAGGACCAGCAAGAGCTTTCAGGGCTGGCACCTTTAGTGTAGGAGCAATCGCTGGACGTTCGCAATGTCGGTGTTGAGCTCTGGCCAGATTGAGCAGGAGAGGCTGTGTACGTTGGAAGTTTTAGTAGGCTAAAGAAGTTCAGAGCCCAAGTGTTTGTGGTTCGTTTGAGAGGTTACCAGTGGTAGATGAGGACCAGCAAGAGCTTTCAGGGCTGGCACCTTTAGTGTAGGAGCAATCGCTGGACGTTCGCAATTTCGGAGTTGAGCTCTGGCCAGATTGAGCAGGAGAGGCTGTGTACGTTGGAAGTTTTAGTAGGCTAAACAAGTTCAGAGCCCAAGTGTTTGTGGTTCGTTTGAGAGGTTACCAGTGGGAGATGAGGACCAGCAAGAGCTTTCAGGGCTGGCACCTTTAGTGTAGGAGCAATCCTTGGACGTTCGCAATTTCGGTGTTGAGCTCTGGCCAGATTGAGCAGGAGAGGCTGTGTACGTTGGAAGTTTTAGTAGGCTAAACAAGTTCAGAGCCCAAGTGTTTGTGGTTCGTTTGAGAGGTTACCAGTGGGAGATGAGGACCAGCAAGAGCTTTCAGGGCTGGCACCTTTAGTGTAGGAGCAATCCTTGGACGTTCGCAATGTCGGTGTGGAGCTCTGGCCAGATTGAGCAGGAGAGGCTGTGTACGTTGGAAGTTTTAGTAGGCTAAAGAAGTTCAGAGCCCAAGTGTTTGTGGTTCGTTTGAGAGGTTACCAGTGGGAGATGAGGACCAGCAAGAGCTTTCAGGGCTGGCACCTTTAGTGTAGGAGCAATCCCTGGACGTTCGCAATTTTGGAGTTGAATTTTGGCAAATTGAGCAGGAGAGGCTGTGTACGTTGGAAGTTTTAGTAGGCTAAAGAAGTTCAGAGCCCAAGTGTTTGTGGTTCGTTTGAGAGGTTACCAGTGGGAGATGAGGACCAGCAAGAGCTTTCAGGGCTGGCACCTTTAGTGTAGGAGCAATCCTTGGACGTTCGCAATTTCGGTGTTGAATTTGGCAAATTGAGCAGGAGAGGCTGTGTACGTTGGAAGTTTTAGTTGGCTAAAGAAGTTCAGAGCCCAAGTGTTTGTGGTTCGTTTGAGAGGTTACCAGTGGGAGATGAGGACCAGCAAGAGCTTTCAGGGCTGGCACCTTTAGTGTAGGAGCAATCGCTGGACGTTCGCAATGTCGGTGTTGAGCTCTGGCCAGATTGAGCAGGAGAGGCTGTGTACGTTGGAAGTTTTAGTAGACTAAACAAGTTCAGAGCCCAAGTGTTTGTGGTTCGTTTGAGAGGTTACCAGTGGGAGATGAGGACCAGCAAGAGCTTTCAGGGCTGGCACCTTTCGTGTAGGAGCAATCGCTGGACGTTCGCAATTTCGGAGTTGAGCTCTGGCCAGATTGAGCAGGAGAGGCTGTGTACGTTGGAAGTTTTAGTAGGCTAAACAAGTTCAGAGCCCAAGTGTTTGCGGTTCATTTGAGAGGTTACCAGTGGGAGATGAGGACCAGCAAGAGCTTTCAGGGCTGGCACCTTTAGTGTAGGAGCAATCCTTGGACGTTCGCAATTTCGGTGTTGAGCTCTCGCCAGATTGAGCAGGAGAGGCTGTGTACGTTGGAAGTTTTAGTAGGCTAAACAAGTTCAGAGCCCAAGTGTTTGTGGTTCGTTTGAGAGGTTACCAGTGGGAGATGAGGACCAGCAAGAGCTTTCAGGGCTGGCACCTTTAGTGTAGGAGCAATCCCTGGACGTTCGCAATGTCGGTGTTGAGCTCTGGCCAGATTGAGCAGGAGAGGCTGTGTACGTTGGAGGTTTTAGTAGGCTAAACAAGTTCAGAGCCCAAGTGTTTGTGGTTCGTTTGAGAGGTTACCAGTGGGAGATGAGGACCAGCAAGAGCTTTCAGGGCTGGCACCTTTAGTGTAGGAGCAATCCTTGGACGTTCGCAATTTCGGTGTTGAGCTCTGGCCAGATTGAGCAGGAGAGGCTGTGTACGTTGGAAGTTTTAGTAGGCTAAACAATTTCAGAGCCCAAGTGTTTGTGGTTCGTTTGAGAGGTTACCAGTGGGAGATGAGGACCAGCAAGAGCTTTCAGGGCTGGCACCTTTAGTGTAGGAGCAATCGCTGGACGTTCGCAATGTCGGTGTTGAGCTCTGGCCAGATTGAGCAGGAGAGGCTGTGTACGTTGGAAGTTTTCGTAGGCTAAACAAGTTCAGAGCCCAAGTGTTTGTGGTTCGTTTGAGAGGTTACCAGTGGGAGATGAGGACCAGCAAGAGCTTTCAGGGCTGTCACCTTTAGTGTAGGAGCAATCGCTGGACGTTCGCAATGTCGGAGTTGAGCTCTGGCCAGATTGAGCAGGAGAGGCTGTGTACGTTGGAAGTTTTAGTAGGCTAAACAAGTTCAGAGCCCAAGTGTTTGTGGTTCGTTTGAGAGGTTACCAGTGGGAGATGAGGACCAGCAAGAGCTTTCAGGCCCGGCACCTTTAGTGTAGGAGCAATCCTTGGACGTTCGCAATTTCGGTGTGGAGCTCTGGCCAGATTGAGCAGGAGAGGCTGTGTACGTTGGAAGTTTTAGTAGGCTAAACAAGTTCAGAGCCCAAGTGTTTGTGGTTCGTTTGAGAGGTTACCAGTGGGAGATGAGGACCAGCAAGAGCTTTCAGGGCTGGCACCTTTAGTGTAGGAGCAATCCCTGGACGTTCGCAATGTCGGTGTTGAGCTCTGGCCAGATTGAGCAGGAGAGGCTGTGTACGTTGGAAGTTTTAGTAGGCTAAACAAGTTCAGAGCCCAAGTGTTTGTGGTTCGTTTGAGAGGTTACCAGTGGGAGATGAGGACCAGCAAGAGCTTTCAGGGCTGGCACCTTTAGTGTAGGAGCAATCGCTGGACGTTCGCAATTTCGGAGTTGAGCTCTGGCCAGATTGAGCAGGAGAGGCTGTGTACGTTGGAAGTTTTAGTAGGCTAAACAAGTTCAGAGCCCAAGTGTTTGTGGTTCGTTTGAGAGGTTACCAGTGGGAGATGAGGACCAGCAAGAGCTTTCAGGGCTGGCACCTTTAGTGTAGGAGCAATCCCTGGACGTTCGCAATTTTGGATTTGAATTTTGGCAAATTGAGCAGGAGAGGCTGTGTACGTTGGAAGTTTTAGTAGGCTAAACAAGTTCAGAGCCCAAGTGTTTGTGGTTCGTTTGAGAGGTTACCAGTGGGAGATGAGGACCAGCAAGAGCTTTCAGGGCTGGCACCTTTAGTGTAGGAGCAATCGCTGGACGTTCGCAATGTCGGTGTTGAGCTCTGGCCAGATTGAGCAGGAGAGGCTGTGTACGTTGGAAGTTTTAGTAGGCTAAACAAGTTCAGAGCCCAAGTGTTTGTGGTTCGTTTGAGAGGTTACCAGTGGGAGATGAGGACCAGCAAGAGCTTTCAGGGCTGGCACCTTTAGTGTAGGAGCAATCCCTGGACGTTCGCAATTTCGGAGTTAAGCTCTGGCCAGATTGAGCAGGAGAGGCTGTGTACGTTGGAAGTTTTAGTAGGCTAAACAAGTTCAGAGCCCAAGTGTTTGTGGTTCGTTTGAGAGGTTACCAGTGGGAGATGAGGACCAGCAAGAGCTTTCAGGGCTGGCACCTTTAGTGTAGGAGCAATCCTTGGACGTTCGCAATTTCGGTGTTGAGCTCTGGCCAGATTGAGCAGGAGAGGCTGTGTACGTTGGAAGTTTTAGTAGGCTAAACAAGTTCAGAGGCCAAGTGTTTGTGGTTCGTTTGAGAGGTTACCAGTGGGAGATGAGGACCAGCAAGAGCTTTCAGGGCTGGCACCTTTAGTGTAGGAGCAATCGCTGGACGTTCGCAATTTCGGAGTTGAGCTCTGGCCAGATTGAGCAGGAGAGGCTGTGTACGTTGGAAGTTTTAGTAGGCTAAACAAGTTCAGAGGCCAAGTGTTTGTGGTTCGTTTGAGAGGTTACCAGTGGGAGATGAGGACCAGCAAGAGCTTTCAGGGCTGGCACCTTTAGTGTAGGAGCAATCGCTGGACGTTCGCAATGTCGGTGTTGAGCTCTGGCCAGATTGAGCAGGAGAGGCTGTGTACGTTGGAAGTTTTAGTAGGCTAAACAAGTTCAGAGCCCAAGTGTTTGTGGTTCGTTTGAGAGGTTACCAGTGGGAGATGAGGACCAGCAAGAGTTTTCAGGGCTGGCACCTTTAGTGTAGGAGCAATCCCTGGACGTTCGCAATGTCGGTGTTGAGCTCTGGCCAGATTGAGCAGGAGAGGCTGTGTACGTTGGAAGTTTTAGTAGGATAAACAAGTTCAGAGCCCAAGTGTTTGTGGTTCGTTTGAGAGGTTACCAGTGGGAGATGAGGACCAGCAAGAGCTTTCAGGACTGGCACCTTTAGTGTAGGAGCAATCGCTGGACGTTCGCAATGTCGGTGTTGAGCTCTGGCCAGATTGAGCAGGAGAGGCTGTGTACGTTGGAAGTTTTAGTAGGCTAAAGAAGTTCAGAGCCCAAGTGTTTGTGGTTCGTTTGAGAGGTTACCAGTGGGAGATGAGGACCAGCAAGAGCTTTCAGGGCTGGCACCTTTAGTGTAGGAGCAATCCCTGGACGTTCGCAATGTCGGTGTTGAGCTCTGGCCAGATTGAGCAGGAGAGGCTGTGTACGTTGGAAGTTTTAGTAGGCTAAACAAGTTCAGAGCCCAAATGTTTGTGGTTCGTTTGAGAGGTTACCAGTGGGAGATGAGGACCAGCAAGAGCTTTCAGGGCCGGCACCTTTAGTGTAGGAGCAATCCTTGGACGTTCGCAATTTCGGTGTTGAGCTCTGGCCAGATTGAGCAGGAGAGGCTGTGTACGTTGGAAGTTTTAGTAGGCTAAACAAGTTCAGAGGCCAAGTGTTTGTGGTTCGTTTGAGAGGTTACCAGTGGGAGATGAGGACCAGCAAGAGCTTTCAGGGCTGGCACCTTTAGTGTAGGAGCAATCGCTGGACGTTCGCAATTTCGGAGTTGAGCTCTGGCCAGATTGAGCAGGAGAGGCTGTGTACGTTGGAAGTTTTAGTAGGCTAAACAAGTTCAGAGCCCAAGTGTTTGTGGTTCGTTTGAGAGGTTACCAGTGGGAGATGAGGACCAGCAAGAGCTTTCAGGGCTGGCACCTTTAGTGCAGGAGCAATCCCTGGACGTTCGCAATTTCGGATTTGAATTATGGCAAATTGAGCAGGAGAGGCTGTGTACGTTGGAAGTTTTAGTAGGCTAAACAAGTTCAGAGCCCAAGTGTTTGTGGTTCGTTTGAGAGGTTACCAGTGGGAGATGAGGACCAGCAAGAGCTTTCAGGGCTGGCACCTTTAGTGTAGGAGCAATCCCTGGACGTTCGCAATTTCGGAGTTGAGCTCTGGCCAGATTGAGCAGGAGAGGCTGTGTACGTTGGAAGTTTTAGTAGGCTAAAGAAGTTCAGAGCCCAAGTGTTTGTGGTTCGTTTGAGAGGTTACCAGTGGGAGATGAGGACCAGCAAGAGCTTTCAGGGCTGGCACCTTTAGTGTAGGAGCAATCCCTGGACGTTCGCAATTTCGGAGTTGAGCTCTGGCCAGATTGAGCAGGAGAGGCTGTGTACGTTGGAAGTTTTAGTAGGCTAAACAAGTTCAGAGCCCAAGTGTTTGTGGTTCGTTTGAGAGGTTACCAGTGGGAGATGAGGACCAGCAAGAGTTTTCAGGGCTGGCACCTTTAGTGTAGGAGCAATCCCTGGACGTTCGCAATGTCGGTGTTGAGCTCTGGCCAGATTGAGCAGGAGAGGCTGTGTACGTTGGAAGTTTTAGTAGGCTAAACAAGTTCAGAGCCCAAGTGTTTGTGGTTCGTTTGAGAGGTTACCAGTGGGAGATGAGGACCAGCAAGAGCTTTCAGGGCTGGCACCTTTAGTGTAGGAGCAATCCTTGGACGTTCACAATTTCGGTGTTGAGCTCTGGCCAGATTGAGCAGGAGAGGCTGTGTACGTTGGAAGTTTTAGTAGGCTAAACAAGTTCAGAGCCCAAGTGTTTGTGGTTCGTTTGAGAGGTTACCAGTGGGAGATGAGGACCAGCAAGAGCTTTCAGGGCTGGCACCTTTAGTGTAGGAGCAATCGCTGGACGTTCGCAATTTCGGAGTTGAGCTCTGGCCAGATTGAGCAGGAGAGGCTGTGTACGTTGGAAGTTTTAGTAGGCTAAACAAGTTCAGAGGCCAAGTGTTTGTGGTTCGTTTGAGAGGTTACCAGTGGGAGATGAGGACCAGCAAGAGCTTTCAGGGCTGGCACCTTTAGTGTAGGAGCAATCGCTGGACGTTCGCAATGTCGGTGTTGAGCTCTGGCCAGATTGAGCAGGAGAGGCTGTGTACGTTGGAAGTTTTAGTAGGCTAAACAAGTTCAGAGCCCAAGTGTTTGTGGTTCGTTTGAGAGGTTACCAGTGGGAGATGAGGACCAGCAAGAGCTTTCAGGGCTGGCACCTTTAGTGTAGGAGCAATCCTTGGACGTTCGCAATTTCGGTGTTGAGCTCTGGCCAGATTGAGCAGGAGAGGCTGTGTACGTTGGAAGTTTTAGTAGGCTAAACAAGTTCGGAGCCCAAGTCTTTATGGTTCGTTTGAGAGGTTACCAGTGGGAGATGAGGACCAGCAAGAGCTTTCAGGGCTGGCACCTTTAGTGTAGGAGCAATCCTTGGACGTTCGCAATTTCGGTGTTGAGCTCTGGCCAGATTGAGCAGGAGAGGCTGTGTACGTTGGAAGTTTTAGTAGGCTAAACAAGTTCAGAGCCCAAGTGTTTGTGGTTCGTTTGAGAGGTTACCAGTGGGAGATGAGGACCAGCAAGAGCTTTCAGGGCTGGCACCTTTAGTGTAGGAGCAATCCCTGGACGTTCGCAATTTCGGAGTTGAGCTCTGGCCAGATTGAGCAGGAGAGGCTGTGTACGTTGGAAGTTTTAGTAGGCTAAACAAGTTCAGAGGCCAAGTGTTTGTGGTTCGTTTGAGAGGTTACCAGTGGGAGATGAGGACCAGCAAGAGCTTTCAGGGCTGGCACCTTTAGTGCAGGAGCAATCCCTGGACGTTCGCAATTTCGGAGTTGAGCTCTGGCCAGATTGAGCAGGAGAGGCTGTGTAGGTTGGAAGTTTTAGTAGGCTAAACAAGTTCAGAGCCCAAGTGTTTGTGGTTCGTTTGAGAGGTTACCAGTGGGAGATGAGGACCAGCAAGAGTTTTCAGGGCTGGCACCTTTAGTGTAGGAGCAATCCCTGGACGTTCGCAATGTCGGTGTTGAGCTCTGGCCAGATTGAGCAGGAGAGGCTGTGTACGTTGGAAGTTTTAGTAGGCTAAACAAGTTCAGAGCCCAAGTGTTTGTGGTTCGTTTGAGAGGTTACCAGTGGGAGATGAGGACCAGCAAGAGCTTTCAGGGCTGGCACCTTTAGTGTAGGAGCAATCGCTGGACGTTCGCAATTTCGGAGTTGAGCTCTGGCCAGATTGAGCAGGAGAGGCTGTGTACGTTGGAAGTTTTAGTAGGCTAAACAAGTTCAGAGCCCAAGTGTTTGTGGTTCGTTTGAGAGGTTACCAGTGGGAGATGAGGACCAGCAAGAGCTTTCAGGGCCAGCACCTTTAGTGTAGGAGCAATCCTTGGACGTTCGCAATGTCGGTGTTGAGCTCTGGCCAGATTGAGCAGGAGAGGCTGTGTACGTTGGAAGTTTTAGTAGGCTAAACAAGTTCAGAGCCCAAGTGTTTGTGGTTCGTTTGAGAGGTTACCAGTGGGAGATGAGGACCAGCAAGAGTTTTCAGGGCTGGCACCTTTAGTGTAGGAGCAATCGCTGGACGTTCGCAATTTCGGTGTTGAGCTCTGGCCAGATTGAGCAGGAGAGGCTGTGTACGTTGGAAGTTTTAGTAGGCTAAACAAGTTCAGAGCCCAAGTGTTTGTGGTTCGTTTGAGAGGTTACCAGTGGGAGATGAGGACCAGCAAGAGCTTTCAGGGCCGGCACCTTTAGTGTAGGAGCAATCCCTGGACGTTCGCAATTTCGGTGTTGAGCTCTGGCCAGATTGAGCAGGAGAGGCTGTGTACGTTGGAAGTTTTAGTAGGCTAAACAAGTTCAGAGCCCAAGTGTTTGTGGTTCGTTTGAGAGGTTACCAGTGGGAGATGAGGACCAGCAAGAGCTTTCAGGGCTGGCACCTTTAGTGTAGGAGCAATCGCTGGACGTTCGCAATGTCGGTGTTGAGCTCTGGCCAGATTGAGCAGGAGAGGCTGTGTACGTTGGAAGTTTTAGTAGGCTAAACAAGTTCAGAGCCCAAGTGTTTGTGGTTCGTTTGAGAGGTTACCAGTGGGAGATGAGGACCAGCAAGAGCTTTCAGGGCTGGCACCTTTAGTGTAGGAGCAATCGCTGGACGTTCGCAATGTCGGTGTTGAGCTCTGGCCAGATTGAGCAGGAGAGGCTGTGTACGTTGGAAGTTTTAGTAGGCTAAACAAGTTCAGAGCCCAAGTGTTTGTGGTTCGTTTGAGAGGTTACCAGTGGGAGATGAGGACCAGCAAGAGCTTTCAGGGCTGGCACCTTTAGTGTAGGAGCAATCGCTGGACGTTCGCAATTTCGGAGTTGAGCTCTGGCCAGATTGAGCAGGAGAGGCTGTGTACGTTGGAAGTTTTAGTAGGCTAAACAAGTTCAGAGGCCAAGTGTTTGTGGTTCGTTTGAGAGGTTACCAGTGGGAGATGAGGACCAGCAAGAGCTTTCAGGGCTGGCACCTTTAGTGTAGGAGCAATCGCTGGACGTTCGCAATGTCGGTGTTGAGCTCTGGCCAGATTGAGCAGGAGAGGCTGTGTACGTTGGAAGTTTTAGTAGGCTAAACAAGTTCAGAGCCCAAGTGTTTGTGGTTCGTTTGAGAGGTTACCAGTGGGAGATGAGGACCAGCAAGAGCTTTCAGGGCTGGCACCTTTAGTGTAGGAGCAATCCTTGGACGTTCGCAATTTCGGTGTTGAGCTCTGGCCAGATTGAGCAGGAGAGGCTGTGTACGTTGGAAGTTTTAGTAGGCTAAACAAGTTCGGAGCCCAAGTCTTTATGGTTCGTTTGAGAGGTTACCAGTGGGAGATGAGGACCAGCAAGAGCTTTCAGGGCTGGCACCTTTAGTGTAGGAGCAATCCTTGGACGTTCGCAATGTCGGTGTTGAGCTCTGGCCAGATTGAGCAGGAGAGGCTGTGTACGTTGGAAGTTTTAGTAGGCTAAACAAGTTCAGAGCCCAAGTGTTTGTGGTTCGTTTGAGAGGTTACCAGTGGGAGATGAGGACCAGCAAGAGCTTTCAGGGCTGGCACCTTTAGTGTAGGAGCAATCGCTGGACGTTCGCAATTTCGGAGTTGAGCTCTGGCCAGATTGAGCAGGAGAGGCTGTGTACGTTGGAAGTTTTAGTAGGCTAAACAAGTTCAGAGGCCAAGTGTTTGTGGTTCGTTTGAGAGGTTACCAGTGGGAGATGAGGACCAGCAAGAGCTTTCAGGGCTGGCACCTTTAGTGCAGGAGCAATCCCTGGACGTTCGCAATTTCGGAGTTGAGCTCTGGCCAGATTGAGCAGGAGAGGCTGTGTACGTTGGAAGTTTTAGTAGGCTAAACAAGTTCAGAGCCCAAGTGTTTGTGGTTCGTTTGAGAGGTTACCAGTGGGAGATGAGGACCAGCAAGAGTTTTCAGGGCTGGCACCTTTAGTGTAGGAGCAATCCCTGGACGTTCGCAATGTCGGTGTTGAGCTCTGGCCAGATTGAGCAGGAGAGGCTGTGTACGTTGGAAGTTTTAGTAGGCTAAACAAGTTCAGAGCCCAAGTGTTTGTGGTTCGTTTGAGAGGTTACCAGTGGGAGATGAGGACCAGCAAGAGCTTTCAGGGCTGGCACCTTTAGTGTAGGAGCAATCGCTGGACGTTCGCAATTTCGGAGTTGAGCTCTGGCCAGATTGAGCAGGAGAGGCTGTGTACGTTGGAAGTTTTAGTAGGCTAAACAAGTTCAGAGCCCAAGTGTTTGTGGTTCGTTTGAGAGGTTACCAGTGGGAGATGAGGACCAGCAAGAGCTTTCAGGGCCAGCACCTTTAGTGTAGGAGCAATCCTTGGACGTTCGCAATGTCGGTGTTGAGCTCTGGCCAGATTGAGCAGGAGAGGCTGTGTACGTTGGAAGTTTTAGTAGGCTAAACAAGTTCAGAGCCCAAGTGTTTGTGGTTCGTTTGAGAGGTTACCAGTGGGAGATGAGGACCAGCAAGAGTTTTCAGGGCTGGCACCTTTAGTGTAGGAGCAATCGCTGGACGTTCGCAATTTCGGTGTTGAGCTCTGGCCAGATTGAGCAGGAGAGGCTGTGTACGTTGGAAGTTTTAGTAGGCTAAACAAGTTCAGAGCCCAAGTGTTTGTGGTTCGTTTGAGAGGTTACCAGTGGAGATGAGGACCAGCAAGAGTTTTCAGGGCTGGCACCTTTAGTGTAGGAGCAATCGCTGGACGTTCGCAATTTCGGTGTTGAGCTCTGGCCAGATTGAGCAGGAGAGGCTGTGTACGTTGGAAGTTTTAGTAGGCTAAACAAGTTCAGAGCCCAAGTGTTTGTGGTTCGTTTGAGAGGTTACCAGTGGGAGATGAGGACCAGCAAGAGCTTTCAGGGCCGGCACCTTTAGTGTAGGAGCAATCCCTGGACGTTCGCAATTTCGGTGTTGAGCTCTGGCCAGATTGAGCAGGAGAGGCTGTGTACGTTGGAAGTTTTAGTAGGCTAAACAAGTTCAGAGCCCAAGTGTTTGTGGTTCGTTTGAGAGGTTACCAGTGGGAGATGAGGACCAGCAAGAGCTTTCAGGGCTGGCACCTTTAGTGTAGGAGCAATCGCTGGACGTTCGCAATGTCGGTGTTGAGCTCTGGCCAGATTGAGCAGGAGAGGCTGTGTACGTTGGAAGTTTTAGTAGGCTAAACAAGTTCAGAGCCCAAGTGTTTGTGGTTCGTTTGAGAGGTTACCAGTGGGAGATGAGGACCAGCAAGAGCTTTCAGGGCTGGCACCTTTAGTGTAGGAGCAATCGCTGGACGTTCGCAATGTCGGTGTTGAGCTCTGGCCAGATTGAGCAGGAGAGGCTGTGTACGTTGGAAGATTTAGTAGGCTAAACAAGTTCAGAGCCCAAGTGTTTGTGGTTCGTTTGAGAGGTTACCAGTGGGAGATGAGGACCAGCAAGAGCTTTCAGGGCTGGCACCTTTAGTGTAGGAGCAATCCTTGGACGTTCGCAATGTCGGTGTTGAGCTCTGGCCAGATTGAGCAGGAGAGGCTGTGTACGTTGGAAGTTTTAGTAGGCTAAACAAGTTCAGTGGCCAAGTGTTTGTGGTTCGTTTGAGAGGTTACCAGTGGGAGATGAGGACCAGCAAGAGCTTTCAGGGCTGGCACCTTTAGTGTAGGAGCAATCCCTGGACGTTCGCAATTTCGGAGTTGAGCTCTGGCCAGATTGAGCAGGAGAGGCTGTGTACGTTGGAAGTTTTAGTAGGCTAAACAAGTTCAGAGCCCAAGTGTTTGTGGTTCATTTGAGAGGTTACCAGTGGGAGATGAGGACCAGCAAGAGCTTTCAGGGCTGGCACCTTTAGTGTAGGAGCAATCCTTGGACGTTCGCAATTTCGGTGTTGAGCTCTGGCCAGATTGAGCAGGAGAGGCTGTGTACGTTGGAAGTTTTAGTAGGCTAAACAAGTTCAGAGCCCAAGTGTTTGTGGTTCGTTTGAGAGGTTACCAGTGGGAGATGAGGACCAGCAAGAGCTTTCAGGGCTGGCACCTTTAGTGTAGGAGCAATCGCTGGACGTTCGCAATTTCGGAGTTGAGCTCTGGCCAGATTGAGCAGGAGAGGCTGTGTACGTTGGAAGTTTTAGTAGGCTAAACAAGTTCAGAGGCCAAGTGTTTGGTTCGTTTGAGAGGTTACCAGTGGGAGATGAGGACCAGCAAGAGCTTTCAGGGCTGGCACCTTTAGTGTAGGAGCAATCGCTGGACGTTCGCAATGTCGGTGTTGAGCTCTGGCCAGATTGAGCAGGAAAGAGGCTGTGTACGTTGGAAGTTTTAGTAGGCTAAACAAGTTCAGAGCCCAAGTGTTTGTGGTTCGTTTGAGAGGTTACCAGTGGGAGATGAGGACCAGCAAGAGCTTTCAGGGCTGGCACCTTTAGTGTAGGAGCAATCCCTGGACGTTCGCAATTTCGGTGTTGAGCTCTGGCCAGATTGAGCAGGAGAGGCTGTGTACGTTGGAAGTGTTTGTGGTTCGTTTGAGAGGTTACCAGTGGGAGATGAGGACCAGCAAGAGCTTTCAGGACTGGCACCTTTAGTGTAGGAGCAATCGCTGGACGTTCGCAATGTCGGTGTTGAGCTCTGGCCAGATTGAGCAGGAGAGGCTGTGTACGTTGGAAGTTTTAGTAGGCTAAACAAGTTCAGAGCCCAAGTGTTTGTGGTTCGTTTGAGAGGTTACCAGTGGGAGATGAGGACCAGCAAGAGCTTTCAGGGCTGGCACCTTTAGTGTCGGAGCAATCCTTGGACGTTCGCAATTTCGGTGTTGAGCTCTGGCCAGATTGAGCAGGAGAGGCTGTGTACGTTGGAAGTTTTAGTAGGCTAAACAAGTTCAGAGCCCAAGTGTTTGTGGTTCGTTTGAGAGGTTACCAGTGGGAGATGAGGACCAGCAAGAGCTTTCAGGGCTGGCACCTTTAGTGTAGGAGCAATCCCTGGACGTTCGCAATTTCGGAGTTGAGCTCTGGCCAGATTGAGCAGGAGAGGCTGTGTACGTTGGAAGTTTTAGTAGGCTAAACAAGTTCAGAGCCCAAGTGTTTGTGGTTCGTTTGAGAGGTTACCAGTGGGAGATGAGGACCAGCAAGAGCTTTCAGGGCTGGCACCTTTAGTGTAGGAGCAATCCCTGGACGTTCGCAATTTCGGAGTTGAGCTCTGGCCAGATGGAGCAGGAGAGGCTGTGTACGTTGGAAGTTTTAGTAGGCTAAACAAGTTCAGAGCCCAAGTGTTTGTGGTTCGTTTGAGAGGTTACCAGTGGGAGATGAGGACCAGCAAGAGCTTTCAGGGCTGGCACCTTTAGTGTAGGAGCAATCCCTGGACGTTCGCAATTTCGGATTTGAATTATGGCAAATTGAGCAGGAGAGGCTGTGTACGTTGGAAGTTTTAGTAGGCTAAACAAGTTCAGAGCCCAAGTGTTTGTGGTTCGTTTGAGAGGTTACCAGTGGGAGATGAGGACCAGCAAGAGCTTTCAGGGCTGGCACCTTTAGTGCAGGAGCAATCCCTGGACGTTCGCAATTTCGGAGTTGAGCTCTGGCCAGATTGAGCAGGAGAGGCTGTGTACGTTGGAAGTTTTAGTAGGCTAAACAAGTTCAGAGCCCAAGTGTTTGTGGTTCGTTTGAGAGGTTACCAGTGGGAGATGAGGACCAGCAAGAGTTTTCAGGGCTGGCACCTTTAGTGTAGGAGCAATCCCTGGACGTTCGCAATGTCGGTGTTGAGCTCTGGCCAGATTGAGCAGGAGAGGCTGTGTACGTTGGAAGTTTTAGTAGGCTAAACAAGTTCAGAGCCCAAGTGTTTGTGGTTCGTTTGAGAGGTTACCAGTGGGAGATGAGGACCAGCAAGAGCTTTCAGGGCTGGCACCTTTAGTGTAGGAGCAATCCTTGGACGTTCGCAATTTCGGTGTTGAGCTCTGGCCAGATTGAGCAGGAGAGGCTGTGTACGTTGGAAGTTTTAGTAGGCTAAACAAGTTCAGAGCCCAAGTGTTTGTGGTTCGTTTGAGAGGTTACCAGTGGGAGATGAGGACCAGCAAGAGCTTTCAGGGCTGGCACCTTTAGTGTAGGAGCAATCCCTGGACGTTCGCAATTTCGGAGTTGAGCTCTGGCCAGATTGAGCAGGAGAGGCTGTGTACGTTGGAAGTTTAGTAGGCTAAACAAGTTCAGAGCCCAAGTGTTTGTGGTTCGTTTGAGAGGTTACCAGTGGGAGATGAGGACCAGCAAGAGCTTTCAGGGCTGGCACCTTTAGTGTAGGAGCAATCGCTGGACGTTCGCAATTTCGGAGTTGAGCTCTGGCCAGATTGAGCAGGAGAGGCTGTGTACGTTGGAAGTTTTAGTAGGCTAAACAAGTTCAGAGCCCAAGTGTTTGTGGTTCGTTTGAGAGGTTACCAGTGGGAGATGAGGACCAGCAAGAGCTTTCAGGGCTGGCACCTTTAGTGCAGGAGCAATCCCTGGACGTTCGCAATTTCGGATTTGAATTATGGCAAATTGAGCAGGAGAGGCTGTGTACGTTGGAAGTTTTAGTAGGCTAAACAAGTTCAGAGCCCAAGTGTTTGTGGTTCGTTTGAGAGGTTACCAGTGGGAGATGAGGACCAGCAAGAGCTTTCAGGGCTGGCACCTTTAGTGCAGGAGCAATCCTGGACGTTCGCAATTTCGGAGTTGAGCTCTGGCCAGATTGAGCAGGAGAGGCTGTGTACGTTGGAAGATTTAGTAGGCTAAACAAGTTCAGAGCCCAAGTGTTTGTGGTTCGTTTGAGAGGTTACCAGTGGGAGATGAGGACCAGCAAGAGCTTTCAGGGCTGGCACCTTTAGTGTAGGAGCAATCCTTGGACGTTCGCAATGTCGGTGTTGAGCTCTGGCCAGATTGAGCAGGAGAGGCTGTGTACGTTGGAAGTTTTAGTAGGCTAAACAAGTTCAGTGGCCAAGTGTTTGTGGTTCGTTTGAGAGGTTACCAGTGGGAGATGAGGACCAGCAAGAGCTTTCAGGGCTGGCACCTTTAGTGTAGGAGCAATCGCTGGACGTTCGCAATTTCGGAGTTGAGCTCTGGCCAGATTGAGCAGGAGAGGCTGTGTACGTTGGAAGTTTTAGTAGGCTAAACAAGTTCAGAGCCCAAGTGTTTGTGGTTCATTTGAGAGGTTACCAGTGGGAGATGAGGACCAGCAAGAGCTTTCAGGGCTGGCACCTTTAGTGTAGGAGCAATCCTTGGACGTTCGCAATTTCGGTGTTGAGCTCTGGCCAGATTGAGCAGGAGAGGCTGTGTACGTTGGAAGTTTTAGTAGGCTAAACAAGTTCAGAGCCCAAGTGTTTGTGGTTCGTTTGAGAGGTTACCAGTGGGAGATGAGGACCAGCAAGAGCTTTCAGGGCTGGCACCTTTAGTGTAGGAGCAATCGCTGGACGTTCGCAATTTCGGAGTTGAGCTCTGGCCAGATTGAGCAGGAGAGGCTGTGTACGTTGGAAGTTTTAGTAGGCTAAACAAGTTCAGAGGCCAAGTGTTTGTGGTTCGTTTGAGAGGTTACCAGTGGGAGATGAGGACCAGCAAGAGCTTTCAGGGCTGGCACCTTTAGTGTAGGAGCAATCCCTGGACGTTCGCAATGTCGGTGTTGAGCTCTGGCCAGATTGAGCAGGAGAGGCTGTGTACGTTGGAAGTTTTAGTAGGCTAAACAAGTTCAGAGCCCAAGTGTTTGTGGTTCGTTTGAGAGGTTACCAGTGGGAGATGAGGACCAGCAAGAGCTTTCAGGGCTGGCACCTTTAGTGTAGGAGCAATCCCTGGACGTTCGCAATTTCGGTGTTGAGCTCTGGCCAGATTGAGCAGGAGAGGCTGTGTACGTTGGAAGTGTTTGTGGTTCGTTTGAGAGGTTACCAGTGGGAGATGAGGACCAGCAAGAGCTTTCAGGACTGGCACCTTTAGTGTAGGAGCAATCCCTGGACGTTCGCAATGTCGGTGTTGAGCTCTGGCCAGATTGAGCAGGAGAGGCTGTGTACGTTGGAAGTTTTAGTAGGCTAAACAAGTTCAGAGGCCAAGTGTTTGTGGTTCGTTTGAGAGGTTACCAGTGGGAGATGAGGACCAGCAAGAGCTTTCAGGGCTGGCACCTTTAGTGTCGGAGCAATCCTTGGACGTTCGCAATTTCGGTGTTGAGCTCTGGCCAGATTGAGCAGGAGAGGCTGTGTACGTTGGAAGTTTTAGTAGGCTAAACAAGTTCAGAGCCCAAGTGTTTGTGGTTCGTTTGAGAGGTTACCAGTGGGAGATGAGGACCAGCAAGAGCTTTCAGGGCTGGCACCTTTAGTGTAGGAGCAATCCCTGGACGTTCGCAATTTCGGAGTTGAGCTCTGGCCAGATTGAGCAGGAGAGGCTGTGTACGTTGGAAGTTTTAGTAGGCTAAACAAGTTCAGAGCCCAAGTGTTTGTGGTTCGTTTGAGAGGTTACCAGTGGGAGATGAGGACCAGCAAGAGCTTTCAGGGCTGGCACCTTTAGTGTAGGAGCAATCCCTGGACGTTCGCAATTTCGGAGTTGAGCTCTGGCCAGATTGAGCAGGAGAGGCTGTGTACGTTGGAAGTTTTAGTAGGCTAAACAAGTTCAGAGCCCAAGTGTTTGTGGTTCGTTTGAGAGGTTACCAGTGGGAGATGAGGACCAGCAAGAGCTTTCAGGGCTGGCACCTTTAGTGCAGGAGCAATCCCTGGACGTTCGCAATTTCGGATTTGAATTATGGCAAATTGAGCAGGAGAGGCTGTGTACGTTGGAAGTTTTAGTAGGCTAAACAAGTTCAGAGCCCAAGTGTTTGTGGTTCGTTTGAGAGGTTACCAGTGGGAGATGAGGACCAGCAAGAGCTTTCAGGGCTGGCACCTTTAGTGCAGGAGCAATCCCTGGACGTTCGCAATTTCGGAGTTGAGCTCTGGCCAGATTGAGCAGGAGAGGCTGTGTACGTTGGAAGTTTTAGTAGGCTAAACAAGTCAGAGCCCAAGTGTTTGTGGTTCGTTTGAGAGGTTACCAGTGGGAGATGAGGACCAGCAAGAGTTTTCAGGGCTGGCACCTTTAGTGTAGGAGCAATCCCTGGACGTTCGCAATGTCGGTGTTGAGCTCTGGCCAGATTGAGCAGGAGAGGCTGTGTACGTTGGAAGTTTTAGTAGGCTAAACAAGTTCAGAGCCCAAGTGTTTGTGGTTCGTTTGAGAGGTTACCAGTGGGAGATGAGGACCAGCAAGAGCTTTCAGGGCTGGCACCTTTAGTGTAGGAGCAATCCTTGGACGTTCGCAATTTCGGTGTTGAGCTCTGGCCAGATTGAGCAGGAGAGGCTGTGTACGTTGGAAGTTTTAGTAGGCTAAACAAGTTCAGAGCCCAAGTGTTTGTGGTTCGTTTGAGAGGTTACCAGTGGGAGATGAGGACCAGCAAGAGCTTTCAGGGCTGGCACCTTTAGTGTAGGAGCAATCCCTGGACGTTCGCAATTTCGGAGTTGAGCTCTGGCCAGATTGAGCAGGAGAGGCTGTGTACGTTGGAAGTTTTAGTAGGCTAAACAAGTTCAGAGCCCAAGTGTTTGTGGTTCGTTTGAGAGGTTACCAGTGGGAGATGAGGACCAGCAAGAGCTTTCAGGGCTGGCACCTTTAGTGTAGGAGCAATCGCTGGACGTTCGCAATTTCGGAGTTGAGCTCTGGCCAGATTGAGCAGGAGAGGCTGTGTACGTTGGAAGTTTTAGTAGGCTAAACAAGTTCAGAGCCCAAGTGTTTGTGGTTCGTTTGAGAGGTTACCAGTGGGAGATGAGGACCAGCAAGAGCTTTCAGGGCTGGCACCTTTAGTGCAGGAGCAATCCCTGGACGTTCGCTTTCGGATTTGAATTATGGCAAATTGAGCAGGAGAGGCTGTGTACGTTGGAAGTTTTAGTAGGCTAAACAAGTTCAGAGCCCAAGTGTTTGTGGTTCGTTTGAGAGGTTACCAGTGGGAGATGAGGACCAGCAAGAGCTTTCAGGGCTGGCACCTTTAGTGCAGGAGCAATCCCTGGACGTTCGCAATTTCGGAGTTGAGCTCTGGCCAGATTGAGCAGGAGAGGCTGTGTACGTTGGAAGTTTTAGTAGGCTAAACAAGTTCAGAGCCCAAGTGTTTGTGGTTCGTTTGAGAGGTTACCAGTGGGAGATGAGGACCAGCAAGAGTTTTCAGGGCTGGCACCTTTAGTGTAGGAGCAATCCCTGGACGTTCGCAATGTCGGTGTTGAGCTCTGGCCAGATTGAGCAGGAGAGGCTGTGTACGTTGGAAGTTTTAGTAGGCTAAAGAAGTTCAGAGCCCAAGTGTTTGTGGTTCGTTTGAGAGGTTACCAGTGGGAGATGAGGACCAGCAAGAGCTTTCAGGGCTGGCACCTTTAGTGTAGGAGCAATCCTTGGACGTTCGCAATTTCGGTGTTGAGCTCTGGCCAGATTGAGCAGGAGAGGCTGTGTACGTTGGAAGTTTTAGTAGGCTAAACAAGTTCAGAGCCCAAGTGTTTGTGGTTCGTTTGAGAGGTTACCAGTGGGAGATGAGGACCAGCAAGAGCTTTCAGGGCTGGCACCTTTAGTGTAGGAGCAATCGCTGGACGTTCGCAATTTCGGAGTTGAGCTCTGGCCAGATTGAGCAGGAGAGGCTGTGTACGTTGGAAGTTTTAGTAGGCTAAACAAGTTCAGAGCCCAAGTGTTTGTGGTTCGTTTGAGAGGTTACCAGTGGGAGATGAGGACCAGCAAGAGCTTTCAGGGCTGGCACCTTTAGTGCAGGAGCAATCCCTGGACGTTCGCAATTTCGGATTTGAATTATGGCAAATTGAGCAGGAGAGGCTGTGTACGTTGGAAGTTTTAGTAGGCTAAACAAGTTCAGAGGCCAAGTGTTTGTGGTTCGTTGAGAGGTTACCAGTGGGAGATGAGGACCAGCAAGAGTTTTCAGGGCTGGCACCTTTAGTGTAGGAGCAATCCCTGGACGTTCGCAATGTCGGTGTTGAGCTCTGGCCAGATTGAGCAGGAGAGGCTGTGTACGTTGGAAGTTTTAGTAGGCTAAACAAGTTCAGAGCCCAAGTGTTTGTGGTTCGTTTGAGAGGTTACCAGTGGGAGATGAGGACCAGCAAGAGCTTTCAGGGCTGGCACCTTTAGTGTAGGAGCAATCCTTGGACGTTCGCAATTTCGGTGTTGAGCTCTGGCCAGATTGAGCAGGAGAGGCTGTGTACGTTGGAAGTTTTAGTAGGCTAAACAAGTTCAGAGCCCAAGTGTTTGTGGTTCGTTTGAGAGGTTACCAGTGGGAGATGAGGACCAGCAAGAGCTTTCAGGGCTGGCACCTTTAGTGTAGGAGCAATCGCTGGACGTTCGCAATTTCGGAGTTGAGCTCTGGCCAGATTGAGCAGGAGAGGCTGTGTACGTTGGAAGTTTTAGTAGGCTAAACAAGTTCAGAGCCCAAGTGTTTGTGGTTCGTTTGAGAGGTTACCAGTGGGAGATGAGGACCAGCAAGAGCTTTCAGGGCTGGCACCTTTAGTGTAGGAGCAATCGCTGGACGTTCGCAATGTCGGTGTTGAGCTCTGGCCAGATTGAGCAGGAGAGGCTGTGTACGTTGGAAGTTTTAGTAGGCTAAACAAGTTCAGAGCCCAAGTGTTTGTGGTTCGTTTGAGAGGTTACCAGTGGGAGATGAGGACCAGCAAGAGCTTTCAGGGCTGGCACCTTTAGTGTAGGAGCAATCCTTGGACGTTCGCAATTTCGGTGTTGAGCTCTGGCCAGATTGAGCAGGAGAGGCTGTGTACGTTGGAAGTTTTAGTAGGCTAAACAAGTTCGGAGCCCAAGTCTTTATGGTTCGTTTGAGAGGTTACCAGTGGGAGATGAGGACCAGCAAGAGCTTTCAGGGCTGGCACCTTTAGTGTAGGAGCAATCCTTGGACGTTCGCAATGTCGGTGTTGAGCTCTGGCCAGATTGAGCAGGAGAGGCTGTGTACGTTGGAAGTTTTAGTAGGCTAAAGAAGTTCAGAGCCCAAGTGTTTGTGGTTCGTTTGAGAGGTTACCAGTGGGAGATGAGGACCAGCAAGAGTTTTCAGGGCTGGCGCCTTTAGTGTAGGAGCAATCCTTGGACGTTCGCAATTTCGGTGTTGAGCTCTGGCCAGATTGAGCAGGAGAGGCTGTGTACGTTGGAAGTTTTAGTAGGCTAAACAAGTTCAGAGCCCAAGTGTTTGTGGTTCGTTTGAGAGGTTACCAGTGGGAGATGAGGACCAGCAAGAGCTTTCAGGGCTGGCACCTTTAGTGCAGGAGCAATCCCTGGACGTTCGCAATTTCGGAGTTGAGCTCTGGCCAGATTGAGCAGGAGAGGCTGTGTACGTTGGAAGTTTTAGTAGGCTAAACAAGTTCAGAGCCCAAGTGTTTGTGGTTCGTTTGAGAGGTTACCAGTGGGAGATGAGGACCAGCAAGAGTTTTCAGGGCTGGCACCTTTAGTGTAGGAGCAATCCCTGGACGTTCGCAATGTCGGTGTTGAGCTCTGGCCAGATTGAGCAGGAGAGGCTGTGTACGTTGGAAGTTTTAGTAGGCTAAACAAGTTCAGAGCCCAAGTGTTTGTGGTTCGTTTGAGAGGTTACCAGTGGGAGATGAGGACCAGCAAGAGCTTTCAGGGCTGGCACCTTTAGTGTAGGAGCAATCGCTGGACGTTTGCAATTTCGGAGTTGAGCTCTGGCCAGATTGAGCAGGAGAGGCTGTGTACGTTGGAAGTTTTAGTAGGCTAAACAAGTTCAGAGCCCAAGTGTTTGTGGTTCGTTTGAGAGGTTACCAGTGGGAGATGAGGACCAGCAAGAGCTTTCAGGGCTGGCACCTTTAGTGTAGGAGCAATCGCTGGACGTTCGCAATGTCGGTGTTGAGCTCTGGCCAGATTGAGCAGGAGAGGCTGTGTACGTTGGAAGATTTAGTAGGCTAAACAAGTTCAGAGCCCAAGTGTTTGTGGTTCGTTTGAGAGGTTACCAGTGGGAGATGAGGACCAGCAAGAGTTTTCAGGGCTGGCACCTTTAGTGTAGGAGCAATCGCTGGACGTTCGCAATTTCGGTGTTGAGCTCTGGCCAGATTGAGCAGGAGAGGCTGTGTACGTTGGAAGTTTTAGTAGGCTAAACAAGTTCAGAGCCCAAGTGTTTGTGGTTCGTTTGAGAGGTTACCAGTGGGAGATGAGGACCAGCAAGAGTTTTCAGGGCTGGCACCTTTAGTGTAGGAGCAATCGCTGGACGTTCGCAATTTCGGTGTTGAGCTCTGGCCAGATTGAGCAGGAGAGGCTGTGTACGTTGGAAGTTTTAGTAGGCTAAACAAGTTCAGAGCCCAAGTGTTTGTGGTTCGTTTGAGAGGTTACCAGTGGGAGATGAGGACCAGCAAGAGCTTTCAGGGCCGGCACCTTTAGTGTAGGAGCAATCCCTGGACGTTCGCAATTTCGGTGTTGAGCTCTGGCCAGATTGAGCAGGAGAGGCTGTGTACGTTGGAAGTTTTAGTAGGCTAAACAAGTTCAGAGCCCAAGTGTTTGTGGTTCGTTTGAGAGGTTACCAGTGGGAGATGAGGACCAGCAAGAGCTTTCAGGGCTGGCACCTTTAGTGTAGGAGCAATCGCTGGACGTTCGCAATTTCGGAGTTGAGCTCTGGCCAGATTGAGCAGGAGAGGCTGTGTACGTTGGAAGTTTTAGTAGGCTAAACAAGTTCAGAGGCCAAGTGTTTGTGGTTCGTTTGAGAGGTTACCAGTGGGAGATGAGGACCAGCAAGAGCTTTCAGGGCTGGCACCTTTAGTGTAGGAGCAATCGCTGGACGTTCGCAATGTCGGTGTTGAGCTCTGGCCAGATTGAGCAGGAGAGGCTGTGTACGTTGGAAGTTTTAGTAGGCTAAACAAGTTCAGAGCCCAAGTGTTTGTGGTTCGTTTGAGAGGTTACCAGTGGGAGATGAGGACCAGCAAGAGCTTTCAGGGCTGGCACCTTTAGTGTAGGAGCAATCCTTGGACGTTCGCAATTTCGGTGTTGAGCTCTGGCCAGATTGAGCAGGAGAGGCTGTGTACGTTGGAAGTTTTAGTAGGCTAAACAAGTTCGGAGCCCAAGTCTTTATGGTTCGTTTGAGAGGTTACCAGTGGGAGATGAGGACCAGCAAGAGCTTTCAGGGCTGGCACCTTTAGTGTAGGAGCAATCCTTGGACGTTCGCAATGTCGGTGTTGAGCTCTGGCCAGATTGAGCAGGAGAGGCTGTGTACGTTGGAAGTTTTAGTAGGCTAAAGAAGTTCAGAGCCCAAGTGTTTGTGGTTCGTTTGAGAGGTTACCAGTGGGAGATGAGGACCAGCAAGAGTTTTCAGGGCTGGCACCTTTAGTGTAGGAGCAATCCTTGGACGTTCGCAATTTCGGTGTTGAGCTCTGGCCAGATTGAGCAGGAGAGGCTGTGTACGTTGGAAGTTTTAGTAGGCTAAACAAGTTCAGAGCCCAAGTGTTTGTGGTTCGTTTGAGAGGTTACCAGTGGGAGATGAGGACCAGCAAGAGCTTTCAGGGCTGGCACCTTTAGTGCAGGAGCAATCCCTGGACGTTCGCAATTTCGGAGTTGAGCTCTGGCCAGATTGAGCAGGAGAGGCTGTGTACGTTGGAAGTTTTAGTAGGCTAAACAAGTTCAGAGCCCAAGTGTTTGTGGTTCGTTTGAGAGGTTACCAGTGGGAGATGAGGACCAGCAAGAGCTTTCAGGGCTGGCACCTTTAGTGTAGGAGCAATCCCTGGACGTTCGCAATGTCGGTGTTGAGCTCTGGCCAGATTGAGCAGGAGAGGCTGTGTACGTTGGAAGTTTTAGTAGGCTAAACAAGTTCAGAGGCCAAGTGTTTGTGGTTCGTTTGAGAGGTTACCAGTGGGAGATGAGGACCAGCAAGAGCTTTCAGGGCTGGCACCTTTAGTGTAGGAGCAATCGCTGGACGTTCGCAATTTCGGAGTTGAGCTCTGGCCAGATTGAGCAGGAGAGGCTGTGTACGTTGGAAGTTTTAGTAGGCTAAACAAGTTCAGAGCCCAAGTGTTTGTGGTTCGTTTGAGAGGTTACCAGTGGGAGATGAGGACCAGCAAGAGCTTTCAGGGCTGGCACCTTTAGTGTAGGAGCAATCGCTGGACGTTCGCAATGTCGGTGTTGAGCTCTGGCCAGATTGAGCAGGAGAGGCTGTGTACGTTGGAAGTTTTAGTAGGCTAAACAAGTTCAGAGCCCAAGTGTTTGTGGTTCGTTTGAGAGGTTACCAGTGGGAGATGAGGACCAGCAAGAGCTTTCAGGGCCGGCACCTTTAGTGTAGGAGCAATCCCTGGACGTTCGCAATTTCGGTGTTGAGCTCTGGCCAGATTGAGCAGGAGAGGCTGTGTACGTTGGAAGTTTTAGTAGGCTAAACAAGTTCAGAGCCCAAGTGTTTGTGGTTCGTTTGAGAGGTTACCAGTGGGAGATGAGGACCAGCAAGAGCTTTCAGGGCTGGCACCTTTAGTGTAGGAGCAATCGCTGGACGTTCGCAATGTCGGTGTTGAGCTCTGGCCAGATTGAGCAGGAGAGGCTGTGTACGTTGGAAGTTTTAGTAGGCTAAACAAGTTCAGAGCCCAAGTGTTTGTGGTTCGTTTGAGAGGTTACCAGTGGGAGATGAGGACCAGCAAGAGCTTTCAGGGCTGGCACCTTTAGTGTAGGAGCAATCGCTGGACATTCGCAATTTCGGTGTTGAGCTCTGGCCAGATTGAGCAGGAGAGGCTGTGTACGTTGGAAGTTTTAGTAGGCTAAACAAGTTCAGAGCCCAAGTGTTTGTGGTTCGTTTGAGAGGTTACCAGTGGGAGATGAGGACCAGCAAGAGCTTTCAGGGCTGGCACCTTTAGTGTAGGAGCAATCGCTGGACGTTCGCAATGTCGGTGTTGAGCTCTGGCCAGATTGAGCAGGAGAGGCTGTGTACGTTGGAAGATTTAGTAGGCTAAACAAGTTCAGAGCCCAAGTGTTTGTGGTTCGTTTGAGAGGTTACCAGTGGGAGATGAGGACCAGCAAGAGCTTTCAGGGCTGGCACCTTTAGTGTAGGAGCAATCCTTGGACATTCGCAATGTCGGTGTTGAGCTCTGGCCAGATTGAGCAGGAGAGGCTGTGTACGTTGGAAGTTTTAGTAGGCTAAACAAGTTCAGTGGCCAAGTGTTTGTGGTTCGTTTGAGAGGTTACCAGTGGGAGATGAGGACCAGCAAGAGCTTTCAGGGCTGGCACCTTTAGTGTAGGAGCAATCCCTGGACGTTCGCAATTTCGGAGTTGAGCTCTGGCCAGATTGAGCAGGAGAGGCTGTGTACGTTGGAAGTTTTAGTAGGCTAAACAAGTTCAGAGCCCAAGTGTTTGTGGTTCGTTTGAGAGGTTACCAGTGGGAGATGAGGACCAGCAAGAGCTTTCAGGGCTGGCACCTTTAGTGTAGGAGCAATCGCTGGACGTTCGCAATTTCGGAGTTGAGCTCTGGCCAGATTGAGCAGGAGAGGCTGTGTACGTTGGAAGTTTTAGTAGGCTAAACAAGTTCAGAGGCCAAGTGTTTGTGGTTCGTTTGAGAGGTTACCAGTGGGAGATGAGGACCAGCAAGAGCTTTCAGGGCTGGCACATTTAGTGTAGGAGCAATCCCTGGACGTTCGCAATTTCGGAGTTGAGCTCTGGCCAGATTGAGCAGGAGAGGCTGTGTACGTTGGAAGTTTTAGTAGGCTAAACAAGTTCAGAGCCCAAGTGTTTGTGGTTCGTTTGAGAGGTTACCAGTGGGAGATGAGGACCAGCAAGAGCTTTCAGGGCCGGCACCTTTAGTGTAGGAGCAATCCTTGGACGTTCGCAATTTCGGTGTTGAGCTCTGGCCAGATTGAGCAGGAGAGGCTGTGTACGTTGGAAGTTTTAGTAGGCTAAACAAGTTCGGAGCCCAAGTCTTTATGGTTCGTTTGAGAGGTTACCAGTGGGAGATGAGGACCAGCAAGAGCTTTCAGGGCCGGCACCTTTAGTGTAGGAGCAATCCCTGGACGTTCGCAATTTCGGTGTTGAGCTCTGGCCAGATTGAGCAGGAGAGGCTGTGTACGTTGGAAGTTTTAGTAGGCTAAACAAGTTCAGAGCCCAAGTGTTTGTGGTTCGTTTGAGAGGTTACCAGTGGGAGATGAGGACCAGCAAGAGCTTTCAGGGCTGGCACCTTTAGTGTAGGAGCAATCGCTGGACGTTCGCAATGTCGGTGTTGAGCTCTGGCCAGATTGAGCAGGAGAGGCTGTGTACGTTGGAAGTTTTAGTAGGCTAAACAAGTTCAGAGCCCAAGTGTTTGTGGTTCGTTTGAGAGGTTACCAGTGGGAGATGAGGACCAGCAAGAGCTTTCAGGGCTGGCACCTTTAGTGTAGGAGCAATCGCTGGACATTCGCAATTTCGGTGTTGAGCTCTGGCCAGATTGAGCAGGAGAGGCTGTGTACGTTGGAAGTTTTAGTAGGCTAAACAAGTTCAGAGCCCAAGTGTTTGTGGTTCGTTTGAGAGGTTACCAGTGGGAGATGAGGACCAGCAAGAGCTTTCAGGGCTGGCACCTTTAGTGTAGGAGCAATCGCTGGACGTTCGCAATGTCGGTGTTGAGCTCTGGCCAGATTGAGCAGGAGAGGCTGTGTACGTTGGAAGATTTAGTAGGCTAAACAAGTTCAGAGCCCAAGTGTTTGTGGTTCGTTTGAGAGGTTACCAGTGGGAGATGAGGACCAGCAAGAGCTTTCAGGGCTGGCACCTTTAGTGTAGGAGCAATCGCTGGACGTTCGCAATGTCGGTGTTGAGCTCTGGCCAGATTGAGCAGGAGAGGCTGTGTACGTTGGAAGTTTTAGTAGGCTAAACAAGTTCAGAGCCCAAGTGTTTGTGGTTCGTTTGAGAGGTTACCAGTGGGAGATGAGGACCAGCAAGAGCTTTCAGGGCTGGCACCTTTAGTGTAGGAGCAATCGCTGGACATTCGCAATTTCGGTGTTGAGCTCTGGCCAGATTGAGCAGGAGAGGCTGTGTACGTTGGAAGTTTTAGTAGGCTAAACAAGTTCAGAGCCCAAGTGTTTGTGGTTCGTTTGAGAGGTTACCAGTGGGAGATGAGGACCAGCAAGAGCTTTCAGGGCTGGCACCTTTAGTGTAGGAGCAATCGCTGGACGTTCGCAATGTCGGTGTTGAGCTCTGGCCAGATTGAGCAGGAGAGGCTGTGTACGTTGGAAGATTTAGTAGGCTAAACAAGTTCAGAGCCCAAGTGTTTGTGGTTCGTTTGAGAGGTTACCAGTGGGAGATGAGGACCAGCAAGAGCTTTCAGGGCTGGCACCTTTAGTGTAGGAGCAATCCTTGGACATTCGCAATGTCGGTGTTGAGCTCTGGCCAGATTGAGCAGGAGAGGCTGTGTACGTTGGAAGTTTTAGTAGGCTAAACAAGTTCAGTGGCCAAGTGTTTGTGGTTCGTTTGAGAGGTTACCAGTGGGAGATGAGGACCAGCAAGAGCTTTCAGGGCTGGCACCTTTAGTGTAGGAGCAATCCCTGGACGTTCGCAATTTCGGAGTTGAGCTCTGGCCAGATTGAGCAGGAGAGGCTGTGTACGTTGGAAGTTTTAGTAGGCTAAACAAGTTCAGAGGCCAAGTGTTTGTGGTTCGTTTGAGAGGTTACCAGTGGGAGATGAGGACCAGCAAGAGCTTTCAGGGCTGGCACATTTAGTGTAGGAGCAATCCCTGGACGTTCGCAATTTCGGAGTTGAGCTCTGGCCAGATTGAGCAGGAGAGGCTGTGTACGTTGGAAGTTTTAGTAGGCTAAACAAGTTCAGAGGCCAAGTGTTTGTGGTTCGTTTGAGATCAGTGGGAGATGAGGACCAGCAAGAGCTTTCAGGGCCGGCACCTTTAGTGTAGGAGCAATCCTTGGACGTTCGCAATTTCGGTGTTGAGCTCTGGCCAGATTGAGCAGGAGAGGCTGTGTACGTTGGAAGTTTTAGTAGGCTAAACAAGTTCAGAGCCCAAGTGTTTGTGGGTTCGTTTGAGAGGTTACCAGTGGGAGATGAGGACCAGCAAGAGCTTTCAGGGGCTGGCACCTTTAGTGTAGGGAGCAATCCCTGGACGTTCGCAAATTTCGGAGTTGAGCTCTGGCCAGATTGAGCAGGAGAGGCTGTGTACGTTGGAAGTTTTAGTAGGCTAAACAAGTTCAGAGCCCAAGTGTTTGTGGTTCGTTTGAGAGGTTACCAGTGGGGAGATGAGGACCAGCAAGAGCTTTCAGGGCCGGCACCTTTAGTGTAGGAACAATCCTTGGACGTTCGCAATTTCGGTGTGGAGCTCTGGCCAGATTGAGCAGGAGAGGCTGTGTACGTTGGAAGTTTTAGTAGGCTAAAGAAGTTCAGAGCCCAAGTGTTTGTGGTTCGTTTGAGAGTTACCAGTGGGAGATGAGGACCAGCAAGAGTTTTCAGGGCTGGCACCTTTAGTGTAGGAGCAATCGCTGGACGTTCGCAATTTCGGTGTTGAGCTCTGGCCAGATTGAGCAGGAGAGGCTGTGTACGTTGGAAGTTTTAGTAGGCTAAACAAGTTCAGAGCCCAAGTGTTTGTGGTTCGTTTGAGAGGTTACCAGTGGGAGATGAGGACCAGCAAGAGCTTTCAGGGCGGCACCTTTAGTGTAGGAGCAATCCCTGGACGTTCGCAATTCGGTGTTGAGCTCTGACCAGATTGAGCAGGAGAGGCTGTGTACGTTGGAAGTTTTAGTAGGCTAAACAAGTTCAGAGCCCAAGTGTTTGTGGTTCGTTTGAGAGGTTACCAGTGGAGATGAGGACCAGCAAGAGCTTTCAGGGCTGGCACCTTTAGTGTAGGAGCAATCCTTGGACGTTCGAAATGTCGGTGTTGAGCTCTGGCCCAGATTGAGCAGGAGAGGCTGTGTACGTTGGAAGTTTTAGTAGGCTAAACAAGTTTCAGAGCCCAAGTGTTTGTGGTTCGTTTGAGAGGTTACCAGTGGGAGATGAGGACCAGCAAGAGCTTTCAGGGCTGGCACCTTTAGTGTAGGAGCAATCGCTGGACGTTCGCAATGTCGGTGTTGAGCTCTGGCCAGATTGAGCAGGAGAGGCTGTGTACGTTGGAAGTTTTAGTAGGCTAAACAAGTTCAGAGCCCAAGTGTTTGTGGTTCGTTTGAGAGGTTACCAGTGGGAGATGAGGACCAGCAAGAGCTTTCAGGGCTGGCACCTTTAGTGTAGGAGCAATCGCTGGACGTTCGCAATGTCGGTGTTGAGCTCTGGCCAGATTGAGCAGGAGAGGCTGTGTACGTTGGAAGATTTAGTAGGCTAAACAAGTTCAGAGGCCAAGTGTTTGTGGTTCGTTTGAGAGGTTACCAGTGGGAGATGAGGACCAGCAAGAGCTTTCAGGGCTGGCACATTTAGTGTAGGAGCAATCGCTGGACGTTCGCAATTTCGGAGTTGAGCTCTGGCCAGATTGAGCAGGAGAGGCTGTGTACGTTGGAAGTTTTAGTAGGCTAAACAAGTTCAGAGGCCAAGTGTTTGTGGTTCGTTTGAGAGGTTACCAGTGGGAGATGAGGACCAGCAAGAGCTTTCAGGGCTGGCACCTTTAGTGTAGGAGCAATCCTTGGACGTTCGCAATTTCGGTGTTGAGCTCTGGCCAGATTGAGCAGGAGAGGCTGTGTACGTTGGAAGTTTTAGTAGGCTAAACAAGTTCAGAGCCCAAGTGTTTGTGGTTCGTTTGAGAGGTTACCAGTGGGAGATGAGGACCAGCAAGAGCTTTCAGGGCTGGCACCTTTAGTGTAGGAGCAATCCCTGGACGTTCGCAATTTCGGAGTTGAGCTCTGGCCAGATTGAGCAGGAGAGGCTGTGTACGTTGGAAGTTTTAGTAGGCTAAACAAGTTCAGAGCCCAAGTGTTTGTGGTTCGTTTGAGAGGTTACCAGTGGGAGATGAGGACCAGCAAGAGCTTTCAGGGCCGGCACCTTTAGTGTAGGAACAATCCTTGGTGTTCGCAATGTCGGTGTTGAGCTCTGGCCAGATTGAGCAGGAGAGGCTGTGTACGTTGGAAGTTTTAGTAGGCTAAAGAAGTTCAGAGCCCAAGTGTTTGTGGTTCGTTTGAGAGGTTACCAGTGGGAGATGAGGACCAGCAAGAGTTTTCAGGGCTGGCACCTTTAGTGTAGGAGCAATCGCTGGACGTTCGCAATTTCGGTGTTGAGCTCTGGCCAGATTGAGCAGGAGAGGCTGTGTACGTTGGAAGTTTTAGTAGGCTAAACAAGTTCAGAGGCCAAGTGTTTGTGGTTCGTTTGAGAGGTTACCAGTGGGAGATGAGGACCAGCAAGAGCTTTCAGGGCTGGCACCTTTAGTGTAGGAGCAATCGCTGGACGTTCGCAATGTCGGTGTTGAGCTCTGGCCAGATTGAGCAGGAGAGGCTGTGTACGTTGGAAGATTTAGTAGGCTAAACAAGTTCAGAGGCCAAGTGTTTGTGGTTCGTTTGAGAGGTTACCAGTGGGAGATGAGAGACCCAGCAAGAGCTTTCAGGGCTGGCACATTTAGTGTAGGAGCAATCCCTGGACGTTCGCAATTTCGGAGTTGAGCTCTGGCCAGATTGAGCAGGAGAGGCTGTGTACGTTGGAAGTTTTAGTAGGCTAAACAAGTTCAGAGGCCAAGTGTTTGTGGTTCGTTTGAGAGGTTACCAGTGGGAGATGAGGACCAGCAAGAGCTTTCAGGGCTGGCACCTTTAGTGTAGGAGCAATCCTTGGACGTTCGCAATTTCGGTGTTGAGCTTCTGGCCAGATTGAGCAGGAGAGGCTGTGTACGTTGGAAGTTTTAGTAGGCTAAACAAGTTCAGAGCCCAAGTGTTTGTGGTTCGTTTGAGAGGTTACCAGTGGGAGATGAGGACCAGCAAGAGCTTTCAGGGCTGGCACCTTTAGTGTAGGAGCAATCCCTGGACGTTCGCAATTTCGGAGTTGAGCTCTGGCCAGATTGAGCAGGAGAGGCTGTGTACGTTGGAAGTTTTAGTAGGCTAAACAAGTTCAGAGCCCAAGTGTTTGTGGTTCGTTTGAGAGGTTACCAGTGGGAGATGAGGACCAGCAAGAGCTTTCAGGGCCGGCACCTTTAGTGTAGGAACAATCCTTGGACGTTCGCAATTTCGGTGTGGAGCTCTGGCCAGATTGAGCAGGAGAGGCTGTGTACGTTGGAAGTTTTAGTAGGCTAAAGAAGTTCAGAGCCCAAGTGTTTGTGGTTCGTTTGAGAGGTTACCAGTGGGAGATGAGGACCAGCAAGAGTTTTCAGGGCTGGCACCTTTAGTGTAGGAGCAATCGCTGGACGTTCGCAATTTCGGTGTTGAGCTCTGGCCAGATTGAGCAGGAGAGGCTGTGTACGTTGGAAGTTTTAGTAGGCTAAACAAGTTCAGAGCCCAAGTGTTTGTGGTTCGTTTGAGAGGTTACCAGTGGGAGATGAGGACCAGCAAGAGCTTTCAGGGCTGGCACCTTTAGTGTAGGAGCAATCGCTGGACGTTCGCAATGTCGGTGTTGAGCTCTGGCCAGATTGAGCAGGAGAGGCTGTGTACGTTGGAAGTTTTAGTAGGCTAAACAAGTTCAGAGCCCAAGTGTTTGTGGTTCGTTTGAGAGGTTACCAGTGGGAGATGAGGACCAGCAAGAGCTTTCAGGGCTGGCACCTTTAGTGTAGGAGCAATCGCTGGACGTTCGCAATTTCGGTGTTGAGCTCTGGATAGATTGAGCAGGAGAGGCTGTGTACGTTGGAAGTTTTAGTAGGCTAAACAAGTTCAGAGCCCAAGTGTTTGTGGTTCGTTTGAGAGGTTACCAGTGGGAGATGAGGACCAGCAAGAGCTTTCAGGGCTGGCACCTTTAGTGTAGGAGTAATCGCTGGACGTTCGCAATGTCGGTGTTGAGCTCTGGCCAGATTGAGCAGGAGAGGCTGTGTACGTTGGAAGATTTAGTAGGCTAAACAAGTTCAGAGCCCAAGTGTTTGTGGTTCGTTTGAGAGGTTACCAGTGGGAGATGAGGACCAGCAAGAGCTTTCAGGGCTGGCACCTTTAGTGTAGGAGCAATCCTTGGACGTTCGCAATGTCGGTGTTGAGCTCTGGCCAGATTGAGCAGGAGAGGCTGTGTACGTTGGAAGTTTTAGTAGGCTAAACAAGTTCAGTGCCAAGTGTTTGTGGTTCGTTTGAGAGGTTACCAGTGGGAGATGAGGACCAGCAAGAGCTTTCAGGGCTGGCACCTTTAGTGTAGGAGCAATCCCTGGACGTTCGCAATTTCGGAGTTGAGCTCTGGCCAGATTGAGCAGGAGAGGCTGTGTACGTTGGAAGTTTTAGTAGGCTAAACAAGTTCAGAGCCCAAGTGTTTGTGGTTCGTTTGAGAGGTTACCAGTGGGAGATGAGGACCAGCAAGAGCTTTCAGGGCTGGCACCTTTAGTGTAGGAGCAATCCTTGGACGTTCGCAATTTCGGTGTTGAGCTCTGGCCAGATTGAGCAGGAGAGGCTGTGTACGTTGGAAGTTTTAGTAGGCTAAACAAGTTCAGAGGCCAAGCGTTTGTGGTTCGTTTGAGAGGTTACCAGTGGGAGATGAGGACCAGCAAGAGCTTTCAGGGCTGGCACCTTTAGTGTAGGAGCAATCCCTGGACGTTCGCAATTTCGGAGTTGAGCTCTGGCCAGATTGAGCAGGAGAGGCTGTGTACGTTGGAAGTTTTAGTAGGCTAAACAAGTTCAGAGCCCAAGTGTTTGTGGTTCGTTTGAGAGGTTACCAGTGGGAGATGAGGACCAGCAAGAGCTTTCAGGGCCGGCACCTTTAGTGTAGGAACAATCCTTGGACGTTCGCAATTTCGGTGTGGAGCTCTGGCCAGATTGAGCAGGAGAGGCTGTGTACGTTGGAAGTTTTAGTAGGCTAAAGAAGTTCAGAGCCCAAGTGTTTGTGGTTCGTTTGAGAGGTTACCAGTGGGAGATGAGGACCAGCAAGAGTTTTCAGGGCTGGCACCTTTAGTGTAGGAGCAATCGCTGGACGTTCGCAATTTCGGTGTTGAGCTCTGGCCAGATTGAGCAGGAGAGGCTGTGTACGTTGGAAGTTTTAGTAGGCTAAACAAGTTCAGAGCCCAAGTGTTTGTGGTTCGTTTGAGAGGTTACCAGTGGGAGATGAGGACCAGCAAGAGCTTTCAGTGCTGGCACCTTTAGTGTAGGAGCAATCGCTGGACGTTCGCAATGTCGGTGTTGAGCTCTGGCCAGATTGAGCAGGAGAGGCTGTGTACGTTGGAAGTTTTAGTAGGCTAAACAAGTTCAGAGCCCAAGTGTTTGTGGTTCGTTTGAGAGGTTACCAGTGGGAGATGAGGACCAGCAAGAGCTTTCAGGGCTGGCACCTTTAGTGTAGGAGCAATCGCTGGACGTTCGCAATTTCGGTGTTGAGCTCTGGCCAGATTGAGCAGGAGAGGCTGTGTACGTTGGAAGTTTTAGTAGGCTAAACAAGTTCAGAGCCCAAGTGTTTGTGGTTCGTTTGAGAGGTTACCAGTGGGAGATGAGGACCAGCAAGAGCTTTCAGGGCTGGCACCTTTAGTGTAGGAGTAATCGCTGGACGTTCGCAATGTCGGTGTTGAGCTCTGGCCAGATTGAGCAGGAGAGGCTGTGTACGTTGGAAGTTTTAGTAGGCTAAACAAGTTCAGAGCCCAAGTGTTTGTGGTTCGTTTGAGAGGTTACCAGTGGGAGATGAGGACCAGCAAGAGCTTTCAGGGCTGGCACCTTTAGTGTAGGAGCAATCCTTGGACGTTCGCAATGTCGGTGTTGAGCTCTGGCCAGATTGAGCAGGAGAGGCTGTGTACGTTGGAAGTTTTAGTAGGCTAAACAAGTTCAGTGGCCAAGTGTTTGTGGTTCGTTTGAGAGGTTACCAGTGGGAGATGAGGACCAGCAAGAGCTTTCAGGGCTGGCACCTTTAGTGTAGGAGCAATCCCTGGACGTTCGCAATTTCGGAGTTGAGCTCTGGCCAGATTGAGCAGGAGAGGCTGTGTACGTTGGAAGTTTTAGTAGGCTAAACAAGTTCAGAGCCCAAGTGTTTGTGGTTCGTTTGAGAGGTTACCAGTGGGAGATGAGGACCAGCAAGAGCTTTCAGGGCTGGCACCTTTAGTGTAGGAGCAATCCTTGGACGTTCGCAATTTCGGTGTTGAGCTCTGGCCAGATTGAGCAGGAGAGGCTGTGTACGTTGGAAGTTTTAGTAGGCTAAACAAGTTCAGAGCCCAAGTGTTTGTGGTTCGTTTGAGAGGTTACCAGTGGGAGATGAGGACCAGCAAGAGCTTTCAGGGCTGGCACCTTTAGTGTAGGAGCAATCGCTGGACGTTCGCAATTTCGGAGTTGAGCTCTGGCCAGATTGAGCAGGAGAGGCTGTGTACGTTGGAAGTTTTAGTAGGCTAAACAAGTTCAGAGCCCAAGTGTTTGTGGTTCGTTTGAGAGGTTACCAGTGGGAGATGAGGACCAGCAAGACCTTTCAGGGCTGGCACCTTTAGTGTAGGAGCAATCGCTGGACGTTCGCAATGTCGGTGTTGAGCTCTGGCCAGATTGAGCAGGAGAGGCTGTGTACGTTGGAAGTTTTAGTAGGCTAAACAAGTTCAGAGCCCAAGTGTTTGTGGTTCGTTTGAGAGGTTACCAGTGGGAGATGAGGACCAGCAAGAGTTTTCAGGGCTGGCACCTTTAGTGTAGGAGCAATCCCTGGACGTTCGCAATTTCGGTGTTGAGCTCTGGCCAGATTGAGCAGGAGAGGCTGTGTACGTTGGAAGTTTTAGTAGGATAAACAAGTTCAGAGCCCAAGTGTTTGTGGTTCGTTTGAGAGGTTACCAGTGGGAGATGAGGACCAGCAAGAGCTTTCAGGGCTGGCACCTTTAGTGTAGGAGCAATCCTTGGACGTTCGCAATTTCGGTGTTGAGCTCTGGCCAGATTGAGCAGGAGAGGCTGTGTACGTTGGAAGTTTTAGTAGGCTAAACAAGTTCAGAGCCCAAGTGTTTGTGGTTCGTTTGAGAGGTTACCAGTGGGAGATGAGGACCAGCAAGAGCTTTCAGGGCTGGCACCTTTAGTGTAGGAGCAATCGCTGGACGTTCGCAATTTCGGAGTTGAGCTCTGGCCAGATTGAGCAGGAGAGGCTGTGTACGTTGGAAGTTTTAGTAGGCTAAACAAGTTCAGAGCCCAAGTGTTTGTGGTTCGTTTGAGAGGTTACCAGTGGGAGATGAGGACCAGCAAGAGCTTTCAGGGCTGGCACCTTTACTGTAGGAGCAATCGCTGGACGTTCGCAATTTCGGATTTGAATTATGGCAAATTGAGCAGGAGAGGCTGTGTACGTTGGAAGTTTTAGTAGGCTAAACAAGTTCAGAGCCCAAGTGTTTGTGGTTCGTTTGAGAGGTTACCAGTGGGAGATGAGGACCAGCAAGAGTTTTCAGGGCTGGCACCTTTAGTGTAGGAGCAATCCCTGGACGTTCGCAATTTCGGAGTTGAGCTCTGGCCAGATTGAGCAGGAGAGGCTGTGTACGTTGGAAGTTTTAGTAGGCTAAACAAGTTCAGAGCCCAAGTGTTTGTGGTTCGTTTGAGAGGTTACCAGTGGGAGATGAGGACCAGCAAGAGTTTTCAGGGCTGGCACCTTTAGTGTAGGAGCAATCCCTGGACGTTCGCAATTTCGGTGTTGAGCTCTGGCCAGATTGAGCAGGAGAGGCTGTGTACGTTGGAAGTTTTAAAGAAGTTCAGAGCCCAAGTGTTTGTGGTTCGTTTGAGAGGTTACCAGTGGGAGATGAGGACCAGCAAGAGCTTTCAGGGCCGGCACCTTTAGTGTAGGAGCAATCGCTGGACGTTCGCAATGTCGGTGTTGAGCTCTGGCCAGATTGAGCAGGAGAGGCTGCGTACGTTGGAAGTTTTAGTAGGCTAAAACAAGTTCAGAGCCCAAGTGTTTGTGGTTCGTTTGAGAGGTTACCAGTGGGAGATGAGGACCAGCAAGAGCTTTCAGGGCTGGCACCTTTAGTGTAGGAGCAATCCCTGGACGCTCGCAATTTCGGAGTTGAGCCCTGATGTGAATTAGCGAAAGGAAGCGATTGATACGTCTGGCCCTTTGAGTGTCTAAAGAAGTTCAGAGCCCAAGTGTTTTGTGGTTCGTTTGAGAGGTTACCAGTGGGAGATGAGGACCAGCAAGAGCTTTCAGGGCTGGCACCTTTAGTGCAGGAGCAATCGCTGGACATTCGCAATTTCGGAGTTGAGCTCTGGCCAGATTGAGCAGGAGAGGCTGTGTACGTTGGAAGTTTTTAGTAGGCTAAACAAGTTCAGAGCCCAAGTGTTTGTGGTTCGTTTGAGAGGTTACCAGTGGGAGATGAGGACCAGCAAGAGCTTTCAGGGCTGGCACCTTTAGTGTAGGAGCAATCGCTGGACGTTCGCAATGTCGGTGTTGAGCTCTGGCCAGATTGAGCAGGAGAGGCTGTGTACGTTGGAAGTTTTAGTAGGCTAAACAAGTTCAGAGCCCAAGTGTTGTGGTTCGTTTGAGAGGTTACCAGTGGGAGATGAGGACCAGCAAGAGCTTTCAGGGCTGGCACCTTTAGTGTAGGAGCAATCGCTGGACGTTCGCAATTTCGGTGTTGAGCTCTGGATAGATTGAGCAGGAGAGGCTGTGTACGTTGGAAGTTTTAGTAGGCTAAACAAGTTCAGAGCCCAAGTGTTTGTGGTTCGTTTGAGAGGTTACCAGTGGGAGATGAGGACCAGCAAGAGCTTTCAGGGCTGGCACCTTTAGTGTAGGAGTAATCGCTGGGACGTTCGCAATGTCGGTGTTGAGCTCTGGCCAGATTGAGCAGGAGAGGCTGTGTACGTTGGAAGATTTAGTAGGCTAAACAAGTTCAGAGCCCAAGTGTTTGTGGTTCGTTTGAGAGGTTACCAGTGGGAGATGAGGACCAGCAAGAGCTTTCAGGGCTGGCACCTTTAGTGTAGGAGCAATCCTTGGACGTTCGCAATGTCGGTGTTGAGCTCTGGCCAGATTGAGCAGGAGAGGCTGTGTACGTGAAGTTTTAGTAGGCTAAACAAGTTCAGTGGCCAAGTGTTTGTGGTTCGTTTGAGAGGTTACCAGTGGGAGATGAGGACCAGCAAGAGCTTTCAGGGCTGGCACCTTTAGTGTAGGAGCAATCCCTGGACGTTCGCAATTTCGGAGTTGAGCTCTGGCCAGAATTGAGCAGGAGAGGCTGTGTACGTTGGAAGTTTTAGTAGGCTAAACAAGTTCAGAGCCCAAGTGTTTGTGGTTCGTTTGAGAGGTTACCAGTGGGAGATGAGGACCAGCAAGAGCTTTCAGGGCTGGCACCTTTAGTGTAGGAGCAATCCTTGGACGTTCGCAATTTCGGTGTTGAGCTCTGGCCAGATTGAGCAGGAGAGGCTGTGTACGTTGGAAGTTTTAGTAGGCTAAACAAGTTCAGAGGCCAAGCGTTTGTGGTTCGTTTGAGAGGTTACCAGTGGGAGATGAGGACCAGCAAGAGCTTTCAGGGCTGGCACCTTTAGTGTAGGAGCAATCCTGGACGTTCGCAATTTCGGAGTTGAGCTCTGGCCAGATTGAGCAGGAGAGGCTGTGTACGTTGGAAGTTTTAGTAGGCTAAACAAGTTCAGAGCCCAAGTGTTTGTGGTTCGTTTGAGAGGTTACCAGTGGGAGATGAGGACCAGCAAGAGCTTTCAGGGCCGGCACCTTTAGTGTAGGAACAATCCTTGGACGTTCGCAATTTCGGTGTGGAGCTCTGGCCAGATTGAGCAGGAGAGGGCTGTGTACGTTGGAAGTTTTAGTAGGCTAAAGAAGTTCAGAGCCCAAGTGTTTGTGGTTCGTTTGAGAGGTTACCAGTGGGAGATGAGGACCAGCAAGAGTTTTTCAGGGCTGGCACCTTTAGCTGTAGGAGCAATCGCTGGACGTTCGCAATTTCGGTGTTGAGCTCTGGCCAGATTTGAGCAGGAGAGGCTGTGTACGTTGGAAGTTTTAGTAGGCTAAACAAGTTCAGAGCCCAAGTGTTTGTGGTTCGTTTGAGAGGTTACCAGTGGGGAGATGAGGACCAGCAAGAGCTTTCAGTGCTGGCACCTTTAGTGTAGGAGCAATCGCTGGACGTTCGCAATGTCGGTGTTGAGCTCTGGCCAGATTGAGCAGGACGAGGCTGTGTACGTTGGAAGTTTTAGTAGGCTAAACAAGTTCAGAGCCCAAGTGTTTGTGGTTCGTTTGAGAGGTTACCAGTGGGAGATGAGGACCAGCAAGAGCTTTCAGGGCTGGCACCTTTAGTGTAGGAGCAATCGCTGGACGTTCGCAATTTCGGTGTTGAGCTCTGGCCAGATTGAGCAGGAGAGGCTGTGTACGTTGGAAGTTTTAGTAGGCTAAACAAGTTCAGAGCCCAAGTGTTTGTGGTTCGTTTGAGAGGTTACCAGTGGGAGATGAGGACCAGCAAGAGCTTTCAGGGCTGGCACCTTTAGTTGTAGGAGTAATCGCTGGACGTTCGCAATGTCGGTGTTGAGCTCTGGCCAGATTGAGCAGGAGAGGCTGTGTACGTTGGAAGTTTTAGTAGGCTAAACAAGTTCAGAGCCCAAGTGTTTGTGGTTCGTTTGAGAGGTTACCAGTGGGAGATGAGGACCAGCAAGAGCTTTCAGGGCTGGCACCTTTAGTGTAGGAGCAATCCTTGGACGTTCGCAATGTCGGTGTTGAGCTCTGGCCAGATTGAGCAGGAGAGGCTGTGTACGTTGGAAGTTTTAGTAGGCTAAACAAGTTCAGTGGCCAAGTGTTTGTGGTTCGTTTGAGAGGTTACCAGTGGGAGATGAGGACCAGCAAGAGCTTTCAGGGCTGGCACCTTTAGTGTAGGAGCAATCCCTGGACGTTCGCAATTTTCGGTGTTGAGCTCTGGCCAGATTGAGCAGGAGAGGCTGTGTACGTTGGAAGTTTTAGTAGGCTAAACAAGTTCAGAGCCCAAGTGTTTGTGGTTCGTTTGAGAGGTTACCAGTGGGGAGATGAGGACCAGCAAGAGCTTTCAGGGCTGGCACCTTTAGTGTAGGAGCAATCCTTGGACGTTCGCAATTTCGGTGTTGAGCTCTGGCCAGATTGAGCAGGAGAGGCTGTGTACGTTGGAAGTTTTAGTAGGCTAAACAAGTTCAGAGGCCAAGTGTTTGTGGTTCGTTTGAGAGGTTACCAGTGGGAGATGAGGACCAGCAAGAGCTTTCAGGGCTGGCACCTTTAGTGTAGGAGCAATCGCTGGACGTTCGCAATTTCGGAGTTGAGCTCTGGCCAGATTGAGCAGGAGAGGCTGTGTACGTTGGAAGTTTTAGTAGGCTAAACAAGTTCAGAGCCCAAGTGTTTGTGGTTCGTTTGAGAGGTTACCAGTGGGAGATGAGGACCAGCAAGACCTTTCAGGGCTGGCACCTTTAGTGTAGGAGCAATCGCTGGACGTTCGCAATGTCGGTGTTGAGCTCTGGCCAGATTGAGCAGGAAGAGGCTGTGTACGTTGGAAGTTTTAGTAGGCTAAACAAGTTCAGAGCCCAAGTGTTTGTGGTTCGTTTGAGAGGTTACCAGTGGGAGATGAGGACCAGCAAGAGTTTTCAGGGCTGGCACCTTTAGTGTAGGAGCAATCCCTGGACGTTCGCAATTTCGGTGTTGAGCTCTGGCCAGATTGAGCAGGAGAGGCTGTGTACGTTGGAAGTTTTAGTAGGATAAACAAGTTCAGAGCCCAAGTGTTTGTGGTTCGTTTGAGAGGTTACCAGTGGGAGATGAGGACCAGCAAGAGCTTTCAGGGCCGGCACCTTTAGTGTAGGAGCAATCCTTGGACGTTCGCAATTTCGGTGTTGAGCTCTGGCCAGATTGAGCAGGAGAGGCTGTGTACGTTGGAAGTTTTAGTAGGCTAAACAAGTTCAGAGCCCAAGTGTTTGTGGTTCGTTTGAGAGGTTACCAGTGGGAGATGAGGACCAGCAAGAGCTTTCAGGGCTGGCACCTTTAGTGTAGGAGCAATCGCTGGACGTTCGCAATTTCGGAGTTGAGCTCTGGCCAGATTGAGCAGGAGAGGCTGTGTACGTTGGAATTTTTAGTAGGCTAAACAAGTTCAGAGCCCAAGTGTTTGTGGTTCGTTTGAGAGGTTACCAGTGGGAGATGAGGACCAGCAAGAGCTTTCAGGGCTGGCACCTTTAGTGCAGGAGCAATCCCTGGACGTTCGCAATTTCGGATTTGAATTATGGCAAATTGAGCAGGAGAGGCTGTGTACGTTGGAAGTTTTAGTAGGCTAAACAAGTTCAGAGCCCAAGTGTTTGTGGTTCGTTTGAGAGGTTACCAGTGGGAGATGAGGACCAGCAAGAGTTTTCAGGGCTGGCACCTTTAGTGTAGGAGCAATCCCTGGACGTTCGCAATTTCGGAGTTGAGCTCTGGCCAGATTGAGCAGGAGAGGCTGTGTACGTTGGAAGTTTTAGTAGGCTAAACAAGTTCAGAGCCCAAGTGTTTGTGGTTCGTTTGAGAGGTTACCAGTGGGAGATGAGGACCAGCAAGAGTTTTCAGGGCTGGCACCTTTAGTGTAGGAGCAATCCCTGGACGTTCGCAATTTCGGTGTTGAGCTCTGGCCAGATTGAGCAGGAGAGGCTGTGTACGTTGGAAGTTTTAGTAGGCTAAAGAAGTTCAGAGCCCAAGTGTTTGTGGTTCGTTTGAGAGGTTACCAGTGGGAGATGAGGACCAGCAAGAGCTTTCAGGGCCGGCACCTTTAGTGTAGGAGCAATCGCTGGACGTTCGCAATGTCGGTGTTGAGCTCTGGCCAGATTGAGCAGGAGAGGCTGCGTACGTTGGAAGTTTTAGTAGGCTAAACAAGTTCAGAGCCCAAGTGTTTGTGGTTCGTTTGAGAGGTTACCAGTGGGAGATGAGGACCAGCAAGAGCTTTCAGGGCTGGCACCTTTAGTGTAGGAGCAATCCCTGGACGCTCGCAATTTCGGAGTTGAGCCCTGATGTGAATTAGCGAAAGGAAGCGATGATACGTCTGGCCCTTTGAGTGTCTAAAGAAGTTCAGAGCCCAAGTGTTTGTGGTTCGTTTGAGAGGTTACCAGTGGGAGATGAGGACCAGCAAGAGCTTTCAGGGCTGGCACCTTTAGTGCAGGAGCAATCGCTGGACATTCGCAATTTCGGAGTTGAGCTCTGGCCAGATTGAGCAGGAGAGGCTGTGTATGTTGGAAGTTTTAGTAGGCTAAACAAGTTCAGAGCCCAAGTGTTTGTGGTTCGTTTGAGAGGTTACCAGTGGGAGATGAGGACTAGCAAGAGCTTTCAGGGCTGGCACCTTTAGTGTAGGAGCAATCGCTGGACTTTCGCAATTTCGGAGTTGAGCTCTGGCCAGATTGAGCAGGAGAGGCTGTGTACGTTGGAAGTTTTAGTAGGCTAAACAAGTTCAGAGCCCAAGTGTTTGTGGTTCGTTTGAGAGGTTACCAGTGGGAGATGAGGACCAGCAAGAGTTTTCAGGGCTGGTACCTTTAGTGTAGGAGCAATCCTTGGACGTTCGCAATTTCGGTGTTGAGCTCTGGCCAGATTGAGCAGGAGAGGCTGTGTACGTTGGAAGTTTTAGTAGGCTAAACAAGTTCAGAGGCCAAGTGTTTGTGGTTCGTTTGAGAGGTTACCAGTGGGAGATGAGGACCAGCAAGAGCTTTCAGGGCTGGCACCTTTAGTGTAGGAGCAATCGCTGGACGTTCGCAATGTCGGTGTTGAGCTCTGGCCAGATTGAGCAGGAGAGGCTGTGTACGTTGGAAGTTTTAGTAGGCTAAACAAGTTCAGAGCCCAAGTGTTTGTGGTTCGTTTGAGAGGTTACCAGTGAGAGATGAGGAGCAGCAAGAGCTTTCAGGGCTGGCACCTTTAGTGTAGGAGCAATCCCCTGGACGTTCGCAATTTCGGAGTTGAGCTCTGGCCAGATTGAGCAGGAGAGGCTGTGTACGTTGGAAGTTTTAGTAGGCTAAACAAGTTCAGAGCCCAAGTGTTTGTGGTTCGTTTGAGAGGTTACCAGTGGGGAGATGAGGACCAGCAAGAGCTTTCAGGGCTGGCACCTTTAGTGTAGGAGCAATCCCTGGACGTTCGCAATTTCGGTGTTGAGCTCTGGCCAGATTGAGCAGGAGAGGCTGTGTACGTTGGAAGTTTTAGTAGGCTAAACAAGTTCAGAGCCCAAGTGTTTGTGGTTCGTTTGAGAGGTTACCAGTGGGAGATGAGGACCAGCAAGAGCTTTCAGGGCTGGCACCTTTAGTGTAGGAGCAATCGCTGGACATTCGCAATTTCGGTGTTGAGCTCTGGCCAGATTGAGCAGGAGAGGCTGTGTACGTTGGAAGTTTTAGTAGGCTAAACAAGTTCAGAGCCCAAGTGTTTGTGGTTCGTTTGAGAGGTTACCAGTGGGAGATGAGGACCAGCAAGAGCTTTCAGGGCTGGCACCTTTAGTGTAGGTGCAATCGCTGGACGTTCGCAATGTCGGTGTTGAGCTCTGGCCAGATTGAGCAGGAGAGGCTGTGTACGTTGGATTTTTAGTAGGCTAAACAAGTTCAGAGCCCAAGTGTTTGTGGTTCGTTTGAGAGGTTACCAGTGGGAGATGAGGACCAGCAAGAGCTTTCAGGGCTGGCACCTTTAGTGTAGGAGCAATCGCTGGACATTCGCAATTTCGGTGTTGAGCTCTGGCCAGATTGAGCAGGAGAGGCTGTGTACATTGGAAGTTTTAGTAGGCTAAACAAGTTCAGAGCCCAAGTGTTTGTGGTTCGTTTGAGAGGTTACCAGTGGGAGATGAGGACCAGCAAGAGCTTTCAGGGCTGGCACCTTTAGTGTAGGAGCAATCCTTGGACGTTTGCAATGTCGGTGTTGAGCTCTGGCCAGATTGAGCAGGAGAGGCTGTGTATGTTGGAAGTTTTAGTAGGCTAAACAAGTTCAGAGCCCAAGTGTTTGTGGTTCGTTTGAGAGGTTACCAGTGGGAGATGAGGACCAGCAAGAGCTTTCAGGGCTGGCACCTTTAGTGTAGGAGCAATCCCTGGACGTTCTCAATTTCGGAGTTGAATTTTGGCAAATTGAGCAGGAGAGGCTGTGTACGTTGGAAGATTTAGTAGGCTAAAGTAGTTCAGAGCCCAAGTGTTTGTGGTTCGTTTGAGAGGTTACCAGTGGGAGATGAGGACCCAGCAAGAGCTTTCAGGGCTGGCACCTTTAGTGTAGGAGCAATCGCTGGACGTTCGCAATGTCGGTGTTGAGCTCTGGCCAGATTGAGCAGGAGAGGCTGTGTACGTTGGAAGTTTTAGTAGGCTAAACAAGTTCAGAGCCCAAGTGTTTGTGGTTCGTTTGAGAGGTTACCAGTGGGAGATGAGGACCAGCAAGAGCTTTCAGGGCTGGCACCTTTAGTGTAGGAGCAATCCCTGGACGTTCGCAATTTCGGTGTTGAGCTCTGGCCAGATTGAGCAGGAGAGGCTGTGTACGTTGGAAGTTTTAGTAGGCTAAAGAAGTTCAGAGCCCAAGTGTTTGTGGTTCGTTTGAGAGGTTACCAGTGGGAGATGAGGACCAGCAAGAGCTTTCAGGGCTGGCACCTTTAGTGTAGGAGCAATCGCTGGACGTTCGCAATGTCGGTGTTGAGCTCTGGCCAGATTGAGCAGGAGAGGCTGTGTACGTTGGAAGTTTTAGTAGGCTAAACAAGTTCAGAGCCCAAGTGTTTGTGGTTCGTTTGAGAGGTTACCAGTGGGAGATGAGGACCAGCAAGAGCTTTCAGGGCTGGCACCTTTAGTGTAGGAGCAATCGCTGGACGTTCGCAATTTCGGAGTTGAGCTCTGGCCAGATTGAGCAGGAGAGGCGGTGTACGTTGGAAGTTTTAGTAGGCTAAACAAGTTCAGAGCCCAAGTGTTTGTGGTTCGTTTGAGAGGTTACCAGTGGGAGATGAGGACCAGCAAGAGCTTTCAGGGCCGGCACCTTTAGTGTAGGAACAATCCTTGGACGTTCGCAATTTCGGTGTGGAGCTCTGGCCAGATTGAGCAGGAGAGGCTGTGTACGTTGGAAGTTTTAGTAGGCTAAAGAAGTTCAGAGCCCAAGTGTTTGTGGTTCGTTTGAGAGGTTACCAGTGGGAGATGAGGACCAGCAAGAGCTTTCAGGGCTGGCACCTTTAGTGTAGGAGCAATCCCTGGACGTTCGCAATTTCGGTGTTGAGCTCTGGCCAGATTGAGCAGGAGAGGCTGTGTACGTTGGAAGTTTTAGTAGGCTAAACAAGTTCAGAGCCCAAGTGTTTGTGGTTCGTTTGAGAGGTTACCAGTGGGAGATGAGGACCAGCAAGAGCTTTCAGGGCTGGCACCTTTAGTGTAGGAGCAATCCCTGGACGTTCGCAATTTCGGAGTTGAGCTCTGGCCAGATTGAGCAGGAGAGGCTGTGTACGTTGGAAGTTTTAGTAGGCTAAACAAGTTCAGAGCCCAAGTGTTTGTGGTTCGTTTGGGAGGTTACCAGTGGGAGATGAGGACCGCAAGAGCTTTCAGGGCTGGCACCTTTAGTGTAGGAGCAATCGCTGGACATTCGCAATTTCGGTGTTGAGCTCTGGCCAGATTGAGCAGGAGAGGCTGTGTACGTTGGAAGTTTTAGTAGGCTAAACAAGTTCAGAGCCCAAGTGTTTGTGGTTCGTTTGAGAGGTTACCAGTGGGAGATGAGGACCAGCAAGAGCTTTCAGGCCTGGCACCTTTAGTGTAGGAGCAATCGCTGGACGTTCGCAATGTCGGTGTTGAGCTCTGGCCAGATTGAGCAGGAGAGGCTGTGTACGTTGGAAGTTTTAGTAGGCTAAACAAGTTCAGAGGCCAAGTGTTTGTGGTTCGTTTGAGAGGTTACCAGTGGGAGATGAGGACCAGCAAGAGCTTTCAGGGCCAGCACCTTTAGTGTAGGAGCAATCCTTGGACGTTCGCAATTTCGGTGTTGAGCTCTGGCCAGATTGAGCAGGAGAGGCTGTGTACGTTGGAAGTTTTAGTAGGCTAAACAAGTTCAGAGCCCAAGTGTTTGTGGTTCGTTTGAGAGGTTACCAGTGGGAGATGAGGACCAGCAAGAGTTTTCAGGGCTGGCACCTTTAGTGTAGGAGCAATCGCTGGACGTTCGCAATTTCGGTGTTGAGCTCTGGCCAGATTGAGCAGGAGAGGCTGTGTACGTTGGAAGTTTTAGTAGGCTAAACAAGTTCAGAGGCCAAGTGTTTGTGGTTCGTTTGAGAGGTTACCAGTGGGAGATGAGGACCAGCAAGAGCTTTCAGGGCTGGCACCTTTAGTGTAGGAGCAATCGCTGGACGCTCGCAATTTCGGAGTTGAGCTCTGGCCAGATTGAGCAGGAGAGGCTGTGTACGTTGGAAGTTTTAGTAGGCTAAACAAGTTCAGAGCCCAAGTGTTTGTGGTTCGTTTGAGAGGTTACCAGTGGGAGATGAGGACCAGCAAGAGCTTTCAGGGCTGGCACCTTTAGTGTAGGAGCAATCGCTGGACGTTCGCAGTTTCGGTGTTGAGCTCTGGCCAGATTGAGCAGGAGAGGCTGTGTACGTTGGAAGTTTTAGTAGGCTAAACAAGTTCAGAGCCCAAGTGTTTGTGGTTCGTTTGAGAGGTTACCAGTGGGAGATGAGGACCAGCAAGAGCTTTCAGGGCTGGCACCTTTAGTGTAGGAGCAATCCTTGGACGTTCGCAATTTCAGTGTTGAGCTCTGGCCAGATTGAGCAGGAGAGGCTGTGTACGTTGGAAGTTTTAGTAGGCTAAACAAGTTCGGAGCCCAAGTCTTTGTGGTTCGTTTGAGAGGTTACCAGTGGGAGATGAGGACCAGCAAGAGCTTTCAGGGCTGGCACCTTTAGTGTAGGAGCAATCCTTGGACGTTCGCAATGTCGGTGTTGAGCTCTGGCCAGATTGAGCAGGAGAGGCTGTGTACGTTGGAAGTTTTAGTAGGCTAAACAAGTTCAGAGCCCAAGTGTTTGTGGTTCGTTTGAGAGGTTACCAGTGGGAGATGAGGACCAGCAAGAGCTTTCAGGGCTGGCACCTTTAGTGCAGGAGCAATCCCTGGACGTTCGCAATTTCGGAGTTGAGCTCTGGCCAGATTGAGCAGGAGAGGCTGTGTACGTTGGAAGTTTTAGTAGGCTAAACAAGTTCAGAGGCCAAGTGTTTGTGGTTCGTTTGAGAGGTTACCAGTGGGAGATGAGGACCAGCAAGAGTTTTCAGGGCTGGCACCTTTAGTGTAGGAGCAATCCCTGGACGTTCGCAATGTCGGTGTTGAGCTCTGGCCAGATTGAGCAGGAGAGGCTGTGTACGTTGGAAGTTTTAGTAGGCTAAACAAGTTCAGAGCCCAAGTGTTTGTGGTTCGTTTGAGAGGTTACCAGTGGGAGATGAGGACCAGCAAGAGCTTTCAGGGCCGGCACCTTTAGTGTAGGAGTAATCCTTGGACGTTCGCAATTTCGGTGTTGAGCTCTGGCCAGATTGAGCAGGAGAGGCTGTGTACGTTGGAAGTTTTAGTAGGCTAAACAAGTTCAGAGCCCAAGTGTTTGTGGTTCGTTTGAGAGGTTACCAGTGGGAGATGAGGACCAGCAAGAGCTTTCAGGGCTGGCACCTTTAGTGTAGGAGCAATCCCTGGACGTTCGCAATTTCGGAGTTCAGCCCTGATGTGAATTAGCGAAAGGAAGCGATGATACGTCTGGCCCTTTGAGTGTCTAAAGAAGTTCAGAGCCCAAGTGTTTGTGGTTCGTTTGAGAGGTTACCAGTGGGAGATGAGGACCAGCAAGAGCTTTCAGGGCTGGCACCTTTAGTGCAGGAGCAATCCCTGGACGTTCGCAATTTCGGAGTTGAGCTCTGGCCAGATTGAGCAGGAGAGGCTGTGTACGTTGGAAGTTTTAGTAGGCTAAACAAGTTCAGAGCCCAAGTGTTTGTGGTTCGTTTGAGAGGTTACCAGTGGGAGATGAGGACCAGCAAGAGCTTTCAGGGCTGGCACCTTTAGTGTAGGAGCAATCCTTGGACGTTCGCAATTTCGGTGTGGAGCTCTGGCCAGATTGAGCAGGAGAGGCTGTGTACGTTGGAAGTTCTAGTAGGCTAAACAAGTTCAGAGCCCAAGTGTTTGTGGTTCGTTTGAGAGGTTACCAGTGGGAGATGAGGACCAGCAAGAGCTTTCAGGGCTGGCACCTTTACTGTAGGAGCAATCGCTGGACGTTCGCAATGTCGGAGTTGAGCTCTGGCCAGATTGAGCAGGAGAGGCTGTGTACGTTGGAAGTTTTAGTAGGCTAAACAAGTTCAGAGCCCAAGTGTTTGTGGTTCGTTTGAGAGGTTACCAGTGGGAGATGAGGACCAGCAAGAGTTTTCAGGGCTGGCACCTTTAGTGTAGGAGCAATCCCTGGACGTTCGCAATTTCGGAGTTGAGCTCTGGCCAGATTGAGCAGGAGAGGCTGTGTACGTTGGAAGTTTTAGTAGGCTAAACAAGTTCAGAGCCCAAGTGTTTGTGGTTCGTTTGAGAGGTTACCAGTGGGAGATGAGGACCAGCAAGAGCTTTCAGGGCTGGCACCTTTAGTGTAGGAGCAATCCCTGGACGTTCGCAATGTCGGTGTTGAGCTCTGGCCAGATTGAGCAGGAGAGGCTGTGTACGTTGGAAGTTTTAGTAGGCTAAACAAGTTCAGAGGCCAAGTGTTTGTGGTTCGTTTGAGAGATTACCAGTGGGAGATGAGGACCAGCAAGAGTTTTCAGGGCTGGCACCTTTAGTGTAGGAGCAATCCCTGGACGTTCGCAATTTCGGAGTTGAGCTCTGGCCAGATTGAGCAGGAGAGGCTATGTACGTTGGAAGTTTTAGTAGGCTAAACAAGTTCAGAGCCCAAGTGTTTGTGGTTCGTTTGAGAGGTTACCAGTGGGAGATGAGGACCAGCAAGAGTTTTCAGGGCTGGCACCTTTAGTGTAACAGGAATCCCTGGACGTTCGCAATTTCAGTGTTGAGCTCTGGCCAGATTGAGCAGGAGAGGCTGTGTACGTTGGAAGTTTTAGTAGGCTAAACAAGTTCAGAGGCCAAGTGTTTGTGGTTCGTTTGAGAGGTTACCAGTGGGAGATGAGGACCAGCAAGAGCTTTCAGGGCTGGCACCTTTAGTGCAGGAGCAATCCCTGGACGTTCGCAATTTCGGAGTTGAGCTCTGGCCAGATTGAGCAGGAGAGGCTGTGTACGTTGGAAGTTTTAGTAGGCTAAACAAGTTCAGAGGCCAAGTGTTTGTGGTTCGTTTGAGAGGTTACCAGTGGGAGATGAGGACCAGCAAGAGCTTTCAGGGCTGGCACCTTTAGTGTAGGAGCAATCCTTGGACGTTCGCAATTTCGGTGTGGAGCTCTGGCCAGATTGAGCAGGAGAGGCTGTGTACGTTGGAAGTTCTAGTAGGCTAAACAAGTTCAGAGCCCAAGTGTTTGTGGTTCGTTTGAGAGGTTACCAGTGGGAGATGAGGACCAGCAAGAGCTTTCAGGGCTGGCACCTTTACTGTAGGAGCAATCGCTGGACGTTCGCAATGTCGGAGTTGAGCTCTGGCCAGATTGAGCAGGAGAGGCTGTGTACGTTGGAAGTTTTAGTAGGCTAAAGAAGTTCAGAGCCCAAGTGTTTGTGGTTCGTTTGAGAGGTTACCAGTGGGAGATGAGGACCAGCAAGAGTTTTCAGGGCTGGCACCTTTAGTGTAGGAGCAATCCCTGGACGTTCGCAATTTCGGAGTTGAGCTCTGGCCAGATTGAGCAGGAGAGGCTATGTACGTTGGAAGTTTTAGTAGGCTAAACAAGTTCAGAGCCCAAGTGTTTGTGGTTCGTTTGAGAGGTTACCAGTGGGAGATGAGGACCAGCAAGAGTTTTCAGGGCTGGCACCTTTAGTGTAACAGGAATCCCTGGACGTTCGCAATTTCAGTGTTGAGCTCTGGCCAGATTGAGCAGGAGAGGCTGTGTACATTGGAAGTTTTAGTAGGCTAAACAAGTTCAGAGCCCAAGTGTTTGTGGTTCGTTTGAGAGGTTACCAGTGGGAGATGAGGACCAGCAAGAGCTTTCAGGGCTGGCACCTTTAGTGTAGGAGCAATCGCTGGACATTCGCAATTTCGGTGTTGAGCTCTGGCCAGATTGAGCAGGAGAGGCTGTGTACGTTGGAAGTTTTAGTAGGCTAAACAAGTTCAGAGCCCAAGTGTTTGTGGTTCGTTTGAGAGGTTACCAGTGGGAGATGAGGATCAGCAAGAGCTTTCAGGGCTGGCACCTTTAGTGTAGGAGCAATCGCTGGACGTTCGCAATTTCGGAGTTGAGCTCTGGCCAGATTGAGCAGGAGAGGCTGTGTATGTTGGAAGTTTTAGTAGGCTAAACAAGTTCAGAGCCCAAGTGTTTGTGGTTCGTTTGAGAGGTTACCAGTGGGAGATGAGGACCAGCAAGAGCTTTCAGGGCTGGCACCTTTAGTGTAGGAGCAATCCCTGGACGTTCGCAATTTCGGAGTTGAATTTTGGCAAATTGAGCAGGAGAGGCTGTGTACGTTGGAAGATTTAGTAGGCTAAAGTAGTTCAGAGCCCAAGTGTTTGTGGTTCGTTTGAGAGGTTACCAGTGGGAGATGAGGACCAGCAAGAGCTTTCAGGGCTGGCACCTTTAGTGTAGGAGCAATCGCTGGACGTTCGCAATGTCGGTGTTGAGCTCTGGCCAGATTGAGCAGGAGAGGCTGTGTACGTTGGAAGTTTTAGTAGGCTAAACAAGTTCAGAGCCCAAGTGTTTGTGGTTCGTTTGAGAGGTTACCAGTGGGAGATGAGGACCAGCAAGAGCTTTCAGGGCTGGCACCTTTAGTGTAGGAGCAATCCTTGGACGTTCGCAATTTCGGTGTTGAGCTCTGGCCAGATTGAGCAGGAGAGGCTGTGTACGTTGGAAGTTTTAGTAGGCTAAACAAGTTCAGAGCCCAAGTGTTTGTGGTTCGTTTGAGAGGTTACCAGTGGGAGATGAGGACCAGCAAGAGTTTTCAGGGCTGGCACCTTTAGTGTAACAGGAATCCCTGGACGTTCGCAATTTCAGTGTTGAGCTCTGGCCAGATTGAGCAGGAGAGGCTGTGTACGTTGGAAGTTTTAGTAGGCTAAACAAGTTCAGAGCCCAAGTGTTTGTGGTTCGTCGTTTGAGAGGTTACCAGTGGGAGATGAGGACCAGCAAGAGCTTTCAGGGCTGGCACCTTTAGTGTAGGAGCAATCGCTGGACATTCGCAATTTCGGTGTTGAGCTCTGGCCAGATTGAGCAGGAGAGGCTGTGTACGTTGGAAGTTTTAGTAGGCTAAACAAGTTCAGAGGCCAAGTGTTTGTGGTTCGTTTGAGAGGTTACCAGTGGGAGATGAGGATCAGCAAGAGCTTTCAGGGCTGGCACCTTTAGTGTAGGAGCAATCGCTGGACGTTCGCAATGTCGGTGTTGAGCTCTGGCCAGATTGAGCAGGAGAGGCTGTGTACGTTGGAAGTTTTAGTAGGCTAAACAAGTTCAGAGCCCAAGTGTTTGTGGTTCGTTTGAGAGGTTACCAGTGGGAGATGAGGACCAGCAAGAGCTTTCAGGGCTGGCACCTTTAGTGTAGGAGCAATCCCCTGGACGTTCGCAATTTCGGAGTTGAATTTTGGCAAATTGAGCAGGAGAGGCTGTGTACGTTGGAAGATTTAGTAGGCTAAAGTAGTTCAGAGCCCAAGTGTTTGTGGTTCGTTTGAGAGGTTACCAGTGGGAGATGAGGACCAGCAAGAGCTTTCAGGGCTGGCACCTTTAGTGTAGGAGCAATCGCTGGACGTTCGCAATGTCGGTGTTGAGCTCTGGCCAGATTGAGCAGGAGAGGCTGTGTACGTTGGAAGTTTTAGTAGGCTAAACAAGTTCAGAGCCCAAGTGTTTGTGGTTCGTTTGAGAGGTTACCAGTGGGAGATGAGGACCAGCAAGAGCTTTCAGGGCA